>NC_081181.1:91878735-92178735 GCF_029867415.1 Vicia villosa | reverse complement strand
AGTTTTGCACTGATTTAGTCTGATTTATCCATATGCGCCTGAAAACATTAAAACACACAACCAAAGCATAAAATGACGAATAGTAAAATAAAACACTAATTAATATAACTTAAAAATACTTAAAAACAACGGAAAATATATGTGTGAAAACCACTGATCAAACTCCCCCAAACTTAAACCGTTACTTGTCCTCAAGCGACAATTTCAAAAGTTAATGACCTTCAAAGCACACGGTGTTCATACGTGAGATATCCGTCTGTATTGATCAAGAAACAGTTGGTTCGGCATTCACATGACGCGACGAGTTTCTGTTATCACTTTAAACCTCAATCTCCCATTTCGGATACCTCTCCAACTATGCTTTGCACTTAAGTCTCTTTCCGATTTTCCTCCTCTTTCATTCGGACAATCATATTAAGGCACTGCGTTTCTTCTAATAATCATCACCTGCATGAGACGAATCAAGGTTTCTGGTTTTCTTTTCCTGGCACCAAACTAGCAGCATTGGCTACTTTTTATTCCCGATGAAATTTTCAAACTTTGCAGTTATATATTGTCCTTTTAGACGACATTTGGGGATCAATCTCCTTTGGGCTGAATAACCGGGTGAGGGTTACCCAACTTAGCGAGCCGATTGCCTTTTACCGCCTTTTCATCATTTGGTTCTAACTTTATATCTTTTTTTTTTCAACCAGTCATCATGCAAGTGAATCTGAATTCTGCCAGACTGTATCGATAAACTACTCGAGAAGTACTTTTCAGGAGACAAGTACTATGGTGCAAATCTACACGTTAGACTCGTATCTCTTTTAGGGAACCAAGGGTGTTCAAACAAACCTCTTCTTGTCACATTATTCTGAACTTTCTGTCCTCAAACAATCCTCGCTTCATCTCTATATACTATTCCCGATCGCTCTTTAAGATCAAAACTTCTTCAACAAAAATTAAAATTTCGGTCAAAATTTGGGCAGAATTCACTTTATGGTTTCACATCATACCAATAACATAAAAATAACATAAAAATTAAAATGCAAAGAGAAGAGCCTCCCCCAAACTTGAACTAAACATTGGCCTCAATGTTTCAGAACGAGCCTGAGAGAGGTGACTCACAGAGGGTAATACACTCTAATGATCACTTCCAAGCTTTCACCAAAGACGTCCTCTTTTATTTCCTGAAAATAAAATAAACAAACAGAGAAATTAATTATTAAAACCGTGGGTTGCCTCCCACGAAGCGCTTCGTTTAACGTCGCATAGCTCGACGGTCCATTACCCTTTATTATGGAGGGTATTTCCTTTTCCACACCTTGTTGCCTGTCACTTTTGCAACCACAAACTTATGAAGATGAAAAGCGTGGCTAACTTCTCTCTTCAATTTGCTTCCCACATTCTTCTTGACTCCCTTCGCTTTCTTATGACTTTTGACAGCTACATAAGTTGGTTCCACCCGAGAGGCTATGCTTGACACTTTTTCTTGGAGATTATTAGGATTTTTGTCTTCTTTTTCACCTTCTGTCATACCAGTTGAAGTTTTCTCATTCATACCTGCCCTATTTTTCTTAACTCCTAACATCTTCAAGGTTACTTCTTCATCAAATGATTTTAGCATTAGTGTCCCTTTTTCAATGTCGAGGTTGCAGCGGCCTGTCGACAAAAATGGTCTCCCAAGAATGATAAGAGTTTCTTTGTCTTTCGGAATATCCATGATGTGGAAGTCAACAGGGAATACAAACTTATCAACTTCCACTAGTACATCTTCAGTTACCCCATAGGATTTCTTGACGGTGTGATCAGCGAACCTTAACTGTGTCTTACTTTCACTAATCTTTTCTAATTCAAGCTTTTTGAAAATGGACAAAGGCATTAAACTCACACTAGACCCAGAATCGAGGAGTACCTTTTTAAATGCTATATTCTTGATAGTGCATGGTATCGCCACCGCCCCAGGGTCTTTCCTCTTTGTCGGGATCTTTCTTGCTGTCGAGACTATACCACACTTCTCGGTTGCAATTTTTGGCTCTCCTCCTAGTGATCTCTTTTTCGCCAACACCTCCTTCATAAATTTTTTATACAAAGGCATGTGTTCAAGTGCTTCAAAGAATGGTAGATTTACCTCTAACTTTTTGAACAATTTCATAAACTTTTCAAAGTCTTTCTCTCTTGAAACCTTCTTTGTCACTCTGGAGGGGAAAGGTAGTTTTATCACCGGTTCAGCGTCTTTCTTATTTTTTTCTTCAATTGGTTTAACCGGTGGTACCACAACTTCTGGCTCTTTTGGATTCTCTCTTATTTCCAGATCCACCTCTATTACCATGGGGTCATCTATTTCCTCTTTTTCTTTTTCTTTTTCAGATTCTGCTACTCTCCTACTTCTTGTAGTAACAGCATTAATCTTCTCTTGGTCTTTCGGATTTTTCACAGTTGAGCTCGGAAGGGTACCTTGTGCCTGTAGAGTGAGATGCTGTGCTATCTGCCCCACTTGAACTTCCAGATTTTTAATTGAGGCCGAAGTGTTTCTGTGGTTGTTTCTTGTTTCTTCTTGGAACTGAGAACACTGCCCAGCTAATCTTTCAATTGCCACTTCCCACTCATCCTTCTGGGTACCTTGTTGTTGTTGATCTTTCCAAGCAAAATTTGGATGATTCTTCCACCCTGGATTATAGGTGTTAGAATACGGGTTGTTTTGCCTTAGGAATTTGATTTCTTCAATCTGCTTGGGAGTAGCAAAACAGTACACCGTTTGGTGTGGGCCATTACAGATTTCACAGCTGAGAGGTTGAGCTTGTTGAACTTGAGCCACCTGTTGTTTACCTATATTCATAGCCTTCAATTTCTTTTCAACTTCTGCGGCTATCGCATCTTCAACCCGAGTTTTAGAAGTCTCCAGCTTGAGATCAATGATTCCTTCCGGTTTGCTAGCACACCTGTCATACAATTCCAAATGCTCATTTGCAGCAATTGCTTAAATGATTTTGATGATGCCTGAGGCTGTTGTGAAATTTGTCGAGCCTCCAGCTGCTGTATCAATTAACTGTTTTGTTTTCATTCTGAGCCCATTGACAAATACTTGCATCTGTTCAGTCTTGTCCATATTGTGAGTGGGACATGCTACTAGAATTCTTTTGAATCTTTTGTATGCATCTCCTAAGGGCTCACCCTCCTTCTGCTTGAAGTTCAGAATGTCATACCTCTTCCTTATAAAGACCGAGGCGGGAAAATACTCATTTAAGAAAGCTTTTTCCATCTCTTCCCATGATGTAATGCTGCCCGCTGGAAGGGAATAAAACCACTCTTCTGCTTCTTCTGCCAAGGTGAATGGGAACATTCTCAGCTTCTTGGCCTCTTCTGTATGACCTTCGATTTTTAAAGTTGTACTCATGGTCAGAAACCTCTGTAAGTGCTTGTTTGCATCTTCATTAACCTTTCTGGTGAAAGGCTTTCTTTCGAGCTGAGTGATGGTGCTTGGATGCAATTGAAAATTAGGAACATTCACCGGTTGGTTGACAATAGTTAGCCTTCCTCCCGGTGTGTTTCTAGCACCATAGTCTCCGAGAAGTCTCTCTGGTGGTGGTACCTCGCCCATGTTCTCTTCTTCACTTTCGGTGTCTGAACTAGAATGAACTGTAATCACTTCTTCCTCGGATTCCAGTTTAGTTTGACGAGCTTGTCTGCGCCTTGCGTGAAAAGTCCTTTCAATTTCCGCGTCAAAAAGAAATTCTGCTGAGGCCTTACCTCGCATAAACAGATTAGACAATTATTAGAATGAGGAACAAAAATAAAATAAATTTTTTTTTTCAGAAAATAAAATTTTAGTCGCAGAGCAACAAAATTCTAATTGAAATAAATCTAAAAACTCTATAATCTTCGGCAGTCCCCGACAACGGTGCCAAAAACTTGATCGGTAAAATAGCAAGTGTACTATTTTGCCTCTGTAGTAATAAAGGGAAAATTCCCCGAATATCGATCTCAAGGACTGCGTGATATTATAGAGTTAGTAGGAATTCTATTAAACAAAAAGCCTTGGGGGTTTTGGTTTTTTTGATTACGAATTAAATTGCAAATAAACTTAAAAGGGTTGATTTGGCCAAATATGAGTAACATGCCAGGGTAGGTGTGTGCATTAACATGTAACAATTCTGAACCCTTGTTTCATTAACAAAATTCAACTTATTAATTACCGGTTCTTAAGGGTATTTGCTCCTAAGTCCTTAGTGGGCAAACCTTTGAACATTGAAATCCTAATCCCAAAGTCCTTCGAAATTAGTAATCAAATCAAGTATTATTATAATCAAGAACAATTCGGTTACTATAGGGTATCCCTAGTCCTAGGTGATATCTACTATATTATAATGGTATAAAAACCCTAACAATGGATGTCAATCCTAATTGTTAGTCATAAATCAATCCAGTTGGTCCGACGAGGAATGCATTAAAAACCTTATACCATTAAATTGAACATGAAAGAGAAATATGTTATTGAAATTCGGAATTCAAAATCATCACAAATGTTAATCAGGGACACCCCCCTAGCATTGGGGGGTTTAGCTACTCATATCATCCAAAGAAATTACAAAGATATCAAATAAAGACATTACAATAGAGATGATGAACTTTGATCTTCAATGGCTTCCGCTCATGAGAGATTCTCTGTTCTTCTCCAATTGCATAGGCTTCCTTTCTCAATCCTCCAATTCTTCGTGTGGCAAAAAGATCCCTAATTCATCTTGAAAATTCTCCTAAATAGTGCAGACTCACTTAAGTTGGTTGGAAATTCCGAAAACACCCTTTCAGCCCAACCACTGCACAAAATAATAAAAATCACAGAAAACAGTGTCATCACCCAACACGGGCCGTGTTGAGCAAAACGGGCACCCGTGTTGGTCATCTGTTATTTTATTTTTCACCATTCAGTCCCAGGCTTAGCAACACGGGCCGTGTTGAGCAACACGGGCACCCGTGTTGCACCACTGTTTTTCCCTTCTTTCCACACTTCGTTCCAGAGCTCTTCCTGACACGGCCCGTGTTGAGCAACACGGCCACCCGTGTCAGGCCTCCTGAATCATACTTTCTGAACTTCCTCGAAACTCCGAGTTTTGCACTGATTTAGTCCGATTTATCCATATGCGCCTGAAAACATTAAAACACACAACTAAAGCATAAAATGACGAATAGTAAAATAAAACACTAATTAATATAACTTAAAAATACTTAAAAACAACGGAGAAATTATAGGTAGTTAGACCGAACTGGGTTAACAATTAACTGTGTTATTTATCTTCTGCATTGTTTGTTCAGTTATGAATGTTATAACATTATTTATAACATCAGGTTCAGAAGTGTTAGCTATTCCTGAACAAGAACCATATAAATATTTTAATCTGGTTATGTTTACTGAACATGTGTGATCCCAGGTCTCATTGACTCCGGTTTAGGAGTCGTTAATAAATGAGGGATTTTTTTATTCTGCCTCTCCTACATGAATAACAGATCTGATGTCTTAACATCGTGAATGACATCGGAGTCTGTCATACCAGAATTTTCAACATGAAAGTTGTAGATCTTAATCAAATAAACAACTTTGTCTCAACTCATGGTTTCATAAAAAGTGATTATTTTGAGAGATATGGAACTATGAAGATTATGTTCAAAAAACTTAGAAATGTTTTAAGTGTTTTCACTTGAATTTTTCCTAACTTTGTGGTTGTTTTTCTCCATGATCTCAAAAGATTTTGAGGAAACTTTTAACAAGTGAATTGAATCATGTAGAAAGGGATTTTCAAAGAGACCAATAGCATGAAATTTCATGGCTTGAGCTAGGAGATATGATTTTGTCAATATGGCTCCATAACACTTGAAAATGAAGAAGAACATGAAGAACAAAATTTGAATCTTGATCCAAATCTGAAAAATCCTTGAAGTACAAGTCTTTTAACTTGTTTAAAAGGTCATAATCAAAGATTTACACACTCTTTTGAGCTATGATCCACATGCTTAAGCCATTACACAATGAATCATTTCATTTCAAGCATAAAGATCACACTTCCATTCTTGTAAAGAGGTTTTAATCCAACCAATCTTGCATTGAGCCTCAAAACATGTTTCCTTTGTAGCAAAAGCAAGTTAAACACTACAAGCAAGCCTCCAAAGATCAGAACAAAGTCACACAAGCATGCTTGAAGCCTTGTACCTTCCATTGAAACCATAACTTTCACATAACTTCATGGATAAGTAATGTGGTACAACTATCACATGGGAGCTCCAAATTCTAATATTTTTCCCTCCACAAACCCTAATCTTGGCCTATAAATAGAGGGCCTTGCTTCCATGATGAAACACACAAGAAATCCCAAAGTCATTCTTCATTCCAAAAATCCATTTTTTGTGTCATTTGCATTTTCATAGCAATTTTAAGTTAGAGAAGTTCTGAGTGCAAACCAATCATTCCTACACCTTCCATACACCATTTGTGAGTTGTTGATACCCTCCATACATATCACAAACCCCTCTAACTCAGAATCACCTTCAAACCTCAATTAAAGAGTCATTTGAAGCCTTAACCTTCTGTTGAAATAGTGTTGTAGTACTTTTTGTTTATTGTTTCCATAGGGATTGAAGTGATATCACCGCCGTTCTATAGTCCATTTTGTCGTGAGTTAAAGTTATCATGGGGTTTGGTTTTGATTCTGGTAACGTAGTTCCTTGATCTCATGCAAAAAGTGTTAAACTTGGTATGTGGTTTTAAAAGATGGTAAAAGAATGTCAAGATTAGATTTTTGATAATTTGCTTCTAAGATATTTTCTTGATCAAATATGTGACCTCACACTACAACACGGAAGGGCTTTAAAAGCGCTTTTTATGGGCTTTAAAAGCGCTTAAAAGCGCTGTGAAAGGCAGCGCTGGCAAAGGTAATAAAAGCGCTTCAAAAAGCGCTCTGGTAGGCCCCCCCTATAAGAGCGCTTTTCTGGAAAAAGCGCTCTGGTAGGCCCCCCTATAAGAGCGCTTTCCTGGAAAAAGCGCTCTGGTAGGCCACCCTTTAAGAGCGTTTTTTCTAGAAAAGCGCTCTGATAGCCCCCCCTGTGGGAGTAAAAAATAAAAAAAAACGCAACATACGAAAGCGCTTTTGGAAAAGCGCTCTTATAGGGTGGGCTTTAAGAGCGCTTTTTCTGGAAAAAGCGCTCTGATAGCCCCCCCTATAAGAGCGCTTTTCCAAAAGCGCTTTCGTATGTTGCGTTTTTTTTTTTATTTTTTTTCTTTTTTATTAATCTTTGGCAGCGCTTTTACTAAGAAGCGCTTTAGTAGGTGGACCTTTAAGAGCGCTTTTTAAAAGCGCTGTCGTTGCTAAATGAGGTATTTTAATGTGCAGCCTGTTATTTAATCCTCCCAGTCGACCTGTAATATTTTCGACCTGTAATATGTTTTCAACCTGTAATATTTTCGACCTATAATTTATTTTGACGATATTATTTCAGCCATCAGTAAGACAATATATATACTAATATAATACCATTATAATATCCAAAATTATATATATACATCATTACAACATCAATAATATTAGTGTTCAAATCGACACAAATCCTACATGAAAAAGCGCTTAATATAAAATTGACACAAATCCTCTTTTATTTCTTCCAACTTAAGTCTCGGGTACCCAGCAGTACGGAATTCGTCAAGGTACTACAAAACAAAAACATAATATGAATGATACATTTAGTTAAATGTAATAAATTATATGAAATTATCTTAAGTTATAAATTCATACCGTGAGCGGAATCTCTAATTGATTTGCCTGAAGGATTTCTTTCATAAACCTCAATACAAAGTATCCGCAATCGTAACTGTTTCGCTGTTGCGGACACTACATAGAAAAACAAATAAGATTCTATAGTTGTCTTGTTTTATCAAGTAGCATAAATATATTATAAGCAAAATTGTGAAAAATAATGTACCTGCACTTGGATCCAAGTAATGTTGTTAGATTTAGTTCGGGATACCTGTGCGTCCCGTTGACTTCGAAACACTTGTATTGATCTAATTAACAAATATATAAAAGCATATGTTTAGATCAATTCCACAAATAAGTAAATATATAAATATACACGAATATATATTTAGAACGATCCCACTTACAAATCAACAATGTCCTTCATAGCCGGATAATTGGTCCATTCACCATTTACCGAATTCAGATAATACACGACTTCCCTTATAGGGTTGATAGCAAGAAGCAACCAGTGTGCTCTATAAATTAAAACAATAGGTTATATGAAAATTTTGCTATACACAAAAGAAACAGAGATTAGATGAACAAAGAATGAGAAACTAACCCTACTGGTCGGGTATTATACGCCCAAAGATGCAGACTTTCTGTATTGCCGGTGGACATGAATCTATCGACTAAGCGCTGTCTAACTGATTCCGGTTCCGAAGCAATTGCCATTCCGCTGCAATGGGCGGAAGACACGAAACGAAATCTGTTAGACAATGGATTCCCGCGCAACAATCTGTCATACAACAACCTTAAATAAAAACATAATAAACATTAGATTATTTTCATTGAAATGTGTAAATAAATTATATTGTGGGACTAATTAAATAATATATCGGATGAGTGAATATTACCGGATGTATGAGTGCTTGTTAGTGACGCCTAGTTGATCATGCCTAAAAATCTCCCCCAAGCCATCAATTGTAATAAGTGACTTGAATTCAATACCGAAGACACTTTCATCCATATCGATTTCACGTAAAGCACCATCCTTCATATCGGACATATCAACCATTGTTGCGAGCGTCGACCGGTATCGAGGCACAAAAGCACCGCCTTTTTTTCCCGCTGGCTTCGGAGGACCAGTGGGTGGTACGGTACGAACTTGCTGCGTCACTTGTTGTGACTCCCGAGCGGATGCCTAAAAATCATATAAGTTAGGTAAAATATAAAATCATGCAGATTTAGATTCAGATTAATTATTAACACTTTAAATGTACCTCTTTTAGTGATGCAACAGACTCCTCCTGCTGTAAAATCCCTTTACCCTTAATTGCGGGTTTTATAGGAGCAGTCTAAAATTAAAATGTAAAAAATAATTAATAAACGTTTTAGAATTGACATTCGAAAACTAAATGATTCATAATCGTTTTCAATATACCTCATCAATAATGGTAATGAGCTCCGAGGGCCATGCAACAAATGATCCTATTGCATCTCGCAGCAATGTCGTCTCTGAGACCATGTCAGGTACCGGTAGCATCGCATCATGATCTACTACAACATCCACCGATACTTTCAGGTGTCCATCCGGGAGCGGTCTATGGTGAAGTAAATCTCCCAAAGTGTTGTGCACTTTTCCCTTGCCAACTAGTCGATAATTCGGTTCCGATAAGTATAGTTGGCAAGATGAAATGCCCTAAACCAATAGTAAATATAAAGTCATTATCATTAATAAAATAGAACAATTTAAAAGGTAAAAAAATTATAATTACCTCGGGAAATTTCCTTTGATAGTTGATACTAGCCTTATCACTAGTTTCTTTCACCGATGAAGTGTTGCACTTTTCTCTCATATACATCTCTTTATCTCTTTGCAATTCAGAGACTTGTGCTTGCAATTCCTGCAACTTTTGCAACACTTCTTCATTGGTAGGATTTCTTCTCCTAGGACTCTTGTAAAAAGAGGTTGGAGTCACACCATGACCCTTACCCCTCACCCGACCGGGATACTCAGGAGCATCTAGTGCTCTACTAAGTACGCTCCCCTCATCGGTGGATGCCGATTGCGACAAGGTCTCCTGTAATTCATTTACATTAAAAATCCATTTATATATTAAAAAACATTTGATTTAATTAAAGACACAGTATTATACTTACACATTCAGTAAAAACTCTCTGAACTTCGGGATCGACAGCTTGATTCTTGCCCACACGAGCTTCCCTCCACAACACATGTACAGGAAGTGAGGTTTCCTCACTTTTAGTCTCCTCTAACTATGCATTGACACAAATGATAAAATCGTCAAATAAAACACATTTAGACAATTAATTAAAATGCATTTCTATTTACTTACAAGTTTATCCTCTAAGCGTGCATATCCCATACGCCCTTTTTTGTATGGATACGCGGGTTTGGATGCTCTCGTGCTATTTGTGGCACTCCTTTTCCGAAAATCTTCATCTCTTTGATTTACAAACTCAGTCCAATCTTTTTCACCAATGAAGATCTCATACTTTTTTGGCCGTCCCGGTGCCTCTTCAAGAAAGTTTCCATCTTTATCCTTAAGATAGGTGTTTGTCAAAAAAGCTTTCCACCCTCTATATCTTTTGCCGGCCAAACTAAGTATGTAGCGTCTACGATCATCTGGTATCTCAAAAGTCCTCTGCAAAAAAACATACGCATAGTGTGTTAGTGTAAGTAATTTAAACAATTTATCGTCAAGATAATAACAACAATTAACCATATATGATATATACCTGAAGCTCGTCCTAAATCGCTTTTTTTTTTCGCATCCAACTCTTTGCTTTTCAGATTCCATTTAGCTGTGGAGACCGGAATATGCATACGAACAAGTGTACCAATATAGCTTGTCAACTTTGCAGAATTAGGACCAATTGCTTGTTTATCAGAATTCCAATCCAAACGGTATACTAATCCTTGGTCTCTATGTCGAACGATTCCCTTCATAATGGTGATGCCTCGTGCAACTTCTTTTGCTTCAGTATCAGGTGGAGCATTTGTATCCGTGGTATCTCTTTCTTGAGCATCTCTTTCTTGTGAGTTTTCTTGTGAGTTATCTTTAGGAGCATCTCCATCCGGAGCCATTGAACCTGTATCAAACAAACTAAAGCACATTAGTACACTATTAATAAGCTAACAATCTATACAAGTCAAATGGAAGTCAAACCATGCATGTACAAGTGTATCGGAAACGAAATCGGTACAAATCAAAATAAGCGTCAAAAAAGAAAGTTGTCGGAATTGAACGAAATTTACATGGCTATGGTAAAACGTCCCCACGGACTCAAAAATAAAGTCGGTTTTCCGAAATTCAGACCCTAAGCCCGACTTTTGATTACGGGCAGAAGCAAAACCGATAAAAAAACAGTCCCGAAATGTAAAGATAAGTGCATGAGCAGCTCCAGAATCGTCAAAATAGTATAGTTACATGTAAAGAAGTCGACAAACGGATACATGGTTCAAAAGTTATGTACAAAACGAGAATATGCACCAAAATTGAATAAGTACTATACTATTGATTAAAACAATCGGTACAAATTGAATAAAACAAATTAGTCGGAATATGTATACTATTACCTTTATCACTAACGTCTCTTCCTTTTCTTGGTAGGATTGTGTTCTACGCGTCTCTTAACAACGCGGACGGTTGGATTGATCCAAATACCCTCATTATGATCATTTCTAGTACAAGATTCATTCTCATTTTGATCGTTTCTTGTACAAGATTCAATGCCAACACCAATATCACCTTGATCTTCAATGTTTTCATCAACTATTTTGTTAGATAAAAGCACTATAGACCATTTCGTACTTGTCGGATCATTGACATAGAACACTTGTTTAGCTTGAGAGGCTAGAATGAAAGGCTCATCTTTGTACCCTACCCTATTGAGATCCACTTGCAAAAATCCTGACTTATCCATTCGTATGCCACTATTATTTTCAACCCACTTGCAACCAAATACAGGAATCTGAAACTTCACGTAATCAAACACCAAAATGCGCTCGATAACCCCAAAATATGACAAATTTGCAAATTTCGGATTTAAGTCATTCGCACTTGATATGTGCATTGCTTCAGCTACCAAGGTAACACCACTATTTTGCATAGTACTTTTATCATCCTGTTCTTTGGTATAAAATGTGTATCCATTAATAGCGTATGCGCTATAAGAAAGCACAATTACAGTTGGACCATAGGCTAAACATCTCAACCTTTCTGTTACTGAAGCAGGATCTGAACGATACTTTGAATAAATATGATCCCTAAACCACGGTATGAAACTTCGATTGTGCTCTCGTACTATCCAGTTCTCATTTCTATTTGGATTTAAATCTCGGAGAACAACCTTGTGCATTTCAACATACGGCTCAACCTCAATCTCATTGTGCAGAACATACAAGTGCGCTTGATCCCGTTCGACCATTGATACTGTCACAACTTTATTTCCAATTAGCCTTTTTCCTTCTTTTTTTTCGACAATATGAGATTTGGGGAGTCCAATTGATTGAACATTTGACAGATATTCAGTACAAAACTCAACCGCTTCTTCAACAACGTATCGTTCGGCAATACAACCCTCCGGTCGACTTCTGTTTTTCACGTACCCTTTTAATATTTTCATATAACGTTCAGCAGGGTACATCCATCTCATATAAGCTGGTCCGCACAATAGTGTCTCTTTCACAAGATGAACGACTAGATGAACCATTATGTCAAAAAACGAGGGAGGAAAATACATTTCAAGATCACATAAAGTAACAACTATCTCTTTTTGCAATGTTGGTAAGATCGCGGGATCGACCACCTTACTGCAAATTGACCTGAAGAAGAAACACAGCTTAGTTATTGCGCTTCTTACTTTTTCTGGCAGAATAGAACGTATACCTATTGGTAAAAAATGTTCCATTATAACATGACAATCATGCGTCTTCAAACTCTTTAACTTGAGGTCTTTCATGGACACAAGTCTTCTAATATCTGAAGAGTAGCCTTCTGGAACTTTAACTTCACTGAGGAACTTACACAATGTTTTCTTCTCCTTTCTAGATAGAGTGTAAACAGCAGGTGGCAGATATGTTCGTCTTCCTTTCGTCACGGGTCCCAATTCAGTTCTCATCCCCATGTTTACATGTCCTTCCTTATGTTAAGGCCATCCTTAGACTTTCCTTGTATATTGAGTAACGTACCTATGACGCTGTCAAATACATTTTTTTCAATATGCATAACATCCAGGAAATGTCTTACGTACAACGACTTCCAATATGGAAGTTCAAAAAAAATGGACTTCTTCTTCCACCCACCCTTGACAAGTGAATGTGCAAAAGGCTTGCCAAACTGAGTGCTCACATCTTTCACCTTTTCAAAAATTTGATCACCTGACAAAAAAGGCGGGGCTGTACCATGTTCGGCCTTTCCGTTGAATGCTTTTCTCCACCCACGGTAGTGATGATTAGAATTTAAGAATCTACGATGGCCGAGAAAGACATTCTTCTGACAAAGCTCCAATCGTGTCGTATCGGTTTCATCTTCACAAACGGGACACGCCTTTTGACCTTTATTGCTGTACCCGGATAGATTTCCGTATGCTGGAAAATCATTAATTGTTCCAAACAACATCGCCCTCAAGTTGAAACTTTCCTTCCTATACCCATCGTAAACCTCCACACCGTTGTCCCACAAAAACTTTAAATCTTCGATTAACGGTGCCAAGTATACGTCTATGTCATTCCCTGGTTGTTTAGGCCCAGAAATTAGCATAGATAACATCATGTACTTACGCTTCATACATAGCCACGGAGGTAGGTTATAGATCATAAGAATCACAGGCCATGTGCTATGCGAGATACTTTGAATACCATGCGGGTTCATTCCATCAGTAGACAATGACAACCGAAGGTTTCTTGCTTCTTTTCCAAATTCAGGATAATCAGTATCAACTTTCATCCATTGTGGTGAGTCTGCCGGATGTCGCAACTTTCCATCAATAATTCTTTCATCTGCATGCCATGTCAAGTGTCTTGAATCGGTCTCACTATGATACATGCGTCTAAATCTCGGAATTATAGGAAAATACCATAAGACTTTAGCAGGAGACAACTTTTTCTTATATCGAGGGGCACCACATTTAGGACACTCATTCAACGCTGCATACTCGTTTCGAAACAAAACGCAATCGTTTGGAAATGCATGTATCTTATCATAGCTCATGCCAATAGAGGACAACATCTTTTTGGCTTCATACGTTCGATTGGGAAGAACATTATCCTCTGGTAGCATATCTTTCATAAGGGCTAATAACTCTGTGAAACTTTTATCCGACCATCCATTGTCCACCTTTAAGTTGTACAACTTTAACACCGCAGACAATCTTGTGAATTTTGAACAACCATCATACAACGGTATCTCTGCATCGCTTACCAACCTCTCAAACATTTTGGGACAATCCGCAAGATCTTCTTCAAGCGCTTCTGCAATCTCTTCGACTCGATCGCAATCGTATGTGTCTGTGCAATCGTCGTTTGAAGCATACTTCCTATTACACCTCGACTCAGCATTCCCGTTACTTTTCTCACCATGCATTGTCCAACATGTATAACTTCTATCAATTCCAAACCGTAGTAAATGGGATCCCAACTGTTTCCCGTCAACCTTACCCCCATAACAGCAACCCAAGCAAGGACACGGAATTCGAAGCGGGTCTTCGGAGTGTGCAACCGCAAACTCAACGAATTCCCATACCCCTTTCTCGTACTGTTTCGACAATCGGTTTGAATTCATCCATGTCTTATCCATGTCTTAATTAAGCTAAACAAATGCTTCTTGGTTTCTCTATCAGGTACTAAGGAATTCTGTCAAGATAATAAATAGCTATCATCATAATAGAATACCTAATCAGAATACCCGATTTCTTAAAGAAGACATTACCTTATTTCAAGGTAATATAAGTCCACAAACCAAAAAACTGGTTGAGAGACATTAAATTGATATTAAATAGAACCATAAACAATAAACTATAAGTAGAAAATAACAAACTATAAGCAAGAAGAAAGGGATAGTAACCTGAGTTAGACTTGATGTGGGAGATGGGTAGGTTTGAATCGGCGTTGTACGAGTAGAAACCAGAGACTTCAAAGTAACTGTAAAATTAAACACACACACACGATGCAGTTAAATACAAATATCATAAAAGTGAAGGAAGTATATGCAAACTGTAGCATATTCAACTATTTGTTCAATAAACTTGATTCCTGTACAATTATTTTAAAATGGTAAATAAAATGAAAACAAAATAGTAATTTTATAGTTTAAATTGAAAGCAAAATATGAAAATAGAATATATTCTCAAACAAAATAGACCATTAATTTCTATATGTGCAGCATAACACTTCTTTCTTTTCCGTTTGGTTTCCCACAGAGAAAGTTTTGGTAGTCAATGGTGCTGCAAAAGTGTGCAGCATAACACTAACATAATATCAAAAAAACCCCAATATAGAACTCAATTATTTTAAATGATATGAAATCAATTATGAATTAGCTAGTAACTACAAACACCCGAATTTACAAAACCGAAATGCTCAAATATGTTTTGGCTAGATGCTTTATCTTTATCTTTTGTTATAGAAATAGCTTATAGATAGGCACTTATATGATATGCACTAATGTAATATAGCACTTAATTAAACTGTTTATCTAAATAGTGCCTAAGTTATGTTTAAGAGTCACTTCTAACATCAATGATATTAATTTCTTTTTACTTGAATATTGAATATTTCTCATTAACAATGAAAAGATGTGAACAATATTTATATACATGTTAGTTGGAAAAATCTAAATAAGAATGTTATTCTATCGTTAATTTCAAAGGATACTATTAAATCTTAATAATCAATAAGATAGCACTCAAAATATCTTCAGTAATTTGTCGGTGTCGTGTTGTATTTACACACCACATAACCTACAATCACTCAAATTATCTTCACTCTTTTATGAATATATTTCAACAAGAATCCACTCAAACTACCGACACTACTCAAAGCATCAATCGAGCAATCAAAGTTACCAACACATACACTCACAAACACATACACTCAATTGAACATTAGAATTCATTAATTCATACAATGATATCAGAATATTAGAGACAATATATGAATAAGAAGCAGAAGAGACCAATGCAGTAATTAAGCTTCGTTGTATGAATAAGAAGCAGAAGAGAACACTAGAATACAGAATGATATGAACCAGATGATTCAATATGAATAAGAAGCAGAAGAGACAACATAGAAGTAGAAGAGAACACAAACATGACATAAAAATTACCTAAAGGGACATGCAGCAAACCAGAGGCGGAGGGAGAACGGAGAACGGCAAACGAGCGGCGGAGACGGCAACTGAAGCGGCGGAGACGGCAAACGAGCGGCGGAGACGGCTGAAGGTCGTGGCGGAGGTCGTGGCGGAGGGTTGAAGAGAGACTGAGAAATTGATTTAGGGATTCTGTCGCGAGGAGAAGAAGAGAGACTGAGAAATTAATTGGGGCAAGTTTTATTAATTTAATTTTAAAACACCTACGAGGGCGCTTTTGAAAAGCGCTTTAGAAGAACCCCCTATACCAGCGCTTTTTAGGGGAAAAGCGCTTTCGTAGCCTACCCCTATAGCAGCGCTTTTTAGGGGAAAAGCGCTTTCGTAGCCTACCCCTATAGCAGCGCTTTAGAAAGCGCTATTGTAGCCCATTCTATACCAGCGCTTCTAAAAAGCGCTGTCATACCCCCCCCTATAAGAGCGCTTTCATACCCACCCCCTATAAGAGCGCTTTTGAAAAGCGCTTTCATTACCCCCCCCCCCTTTAAGAGCGCTTTTTTAGCGTGTTTTTTTATTTTGTTTTTAGTGCAACCTATACCAGCGCTTTGTACTAGAAGCGCTTTAGTAAGGGTGCTGTTAAAACTTAAATTTGGCGTAGTGTCATGAATGATATATATAATTACAATCCTCTCAATATGTTTCATGTCTAAACCATATTGTGAAATTTGCCATTTTGATCCTTAAATGATCTCTCAACCTAACTATCCAAATGACAACACTCAAAGCTTAATATAGGCAAATATCAACTCACAAAGCTATTTCTAAACTTTACTTGTTGATAGATAAAAAACCTAGGTCAAGACTTGAAAACATTTTCTCAAATAGAATACAAGTCTCATAGATAATTAAACACAAGGTTTTTCACCATATATATATCATCACTTGTTCACATACAAAAGATCAAAAGAAATACCAACTAAAAGCAAATCATCTACCTCTAATCTTGACACCAAGAAGGTTTAGCCACCCATTTCCATGGTGACTTGAGCAATAAGCAAACTATCAAGCTTTATGAACATCAAGATGGAAGTCTCGAAGATTGATGGGTAAAAACTTGAATTTGACTAACAATGGAAGTTTTAGGGTTTTTTCTTACTCCAAATGATATATTTTGGTTCAAGAGAGAGAAATAAAAGATGGAATGGTTCTCAAAATATCTAACAAACACTATAAAGCAATGCACATCAGCCCAGATTCGCCCGGCGGAAGAACAGCTTCGCCGGGCGAAACCCACTAAACAGGCCACGTGACCTTCAAAAATACACAAAAGAAACCAAAAAAAATATCTTCTTCTGCCCGGCGAGCCAGATGCTCCGCCGGGCGCTCCAAAGCAGAAAGATGGCCAAAAATTGAGCTGCTTCGCCCCTGGCTCGCCTACCACTCGCCGGGCGGAGCTTCGCCTCCAAGCTACTCGCCGGGCGAAAACAAGAGGAACACTGACACCTTCAGAGTTGCCAAAATCCTCGATTCTTCGACTTTTTTCCCGATTTTTCTGAACATTTGCTATCACCAATAACTGAAACACTAGAAAATAGATCAAAATACCAAATATTTACATATGACAAAAATCACTTATTTACATAAGCTATTCTTCTAAAAAACATGGAAAAAGGGGTAAAAAGTGCCTTAAAAAACATACGAATAGAAACAACAAAAGACACTCAACAAAATCTCCCCAACTTGCATCTTTGAATGTCCTCAATCAAAGGAAAATTTTCAAAATTAAACCAAAACGATTCAAAGCACAAAATCAACCGAACAAAACTTGAATGGTTCAAACTCGACAAGTGCACGCCCAAGGCAACTTCATAACTTAGATAGATACATAGCACTATAACGAATTAAACCCTAAACACAAACTTCAAAATGCAAATCTTTGCCAAAACATGCTCATGTATGAATCACCTAAATTTCTCACAAACGTGGATTATACACAATATAACAAATGGATAAAACACTCTCGCTAATAACTATATTAACATCCAGAACTATCCATACGTTTATCTCGACATTTCGCAAAGAAAACCATGGAACAAAGATCACAAAGGACTTTTCTCGGTTGTAGCTTGGCTTAGGATAAAAAGGAAAGGATAATATATAAGGCCATTGAAACGAAAATTGGTAAGAAACAAGAAAAACAATTTTCAATCAGATAAATTCATTCTCGCTCAATTCACAACTTCTCACAATTCACTTCCTTTTCTTACAATGCATCTTCTCTTTATTTATTTATTATATTTTTTTTCTTTTCTTTTCTCATTTTTTTTCATATATATATATATATATATATATATATATATACATATATTCTTATAATCATTTATTTAAAAGATGCATTGTCCACCACACTTTCTTTCCCGCACAACTTCACAAATAGGAACCACTCTCCCCAACTTCACACTTTTCTATCTCAAGAGACGAGAATTGCTTTTCAAAATACGATAAAGGTTCAAGGGAAAGTGTTTACACAAGAAAAAATATGAGAATGAATCATCATTGACTAAATTTGCTAGATCAACAACACAACTACTAAGTGGTAATCTAAATAATTTGTTGGCATGCAATGGATTCATTCACACAAACTTTCGGCTCAAAAAAGGTTACAAATGCGCACACACTAATTTGGTTAAAATGAAGCCTTTTTGGAATGGTGGTTTTTCTCAATAATACAAACAATGCCTTGATCCTTTCTAAGTTCCATAATTTCAATTGAACACAAGATTAGGCATGAATCGAACGAGCTAAACATAATTACTAGACATCACAATATTTCGGTGAACAATGGAAGCTACTCACATTTATGGTTAAGTCCTAATGATTCACACATGAACATATATTTACTAGATGATGCATATCACGAATTTGCATAAAGCGTTAATTTAATTAACGTGCTATCATTCTACAAAGCGATTAAAGTAATACCTTATTTGCACACTTTTGAGAATTTTATCATCACCATCCAAACTTTTAAGTTGACATATTGCGGAACCAAAATCTTAAACAATCAAACTAAGAAGCATCAGATTAAACTAATATGTACAAATCTAAAAAATTTAAACAAACTAAAATATATAAAAAGAAATCCAACTAAACTTAACATAATCCAACAAAACATGGCCAAGCGCCAACATCCAAAAGTTATAAAATACTTAAAACATAAAAAAAAACTAAGACAAAAACAAAGACAAAATAACTAATAAACTCCTAATCAAGGATGTCATCACCAATCTCATCACCATCTCCATCAGCATCACCATCAGCATCATCCACCCCCTCAGAAAAGAAAGGCCTGCCCTCAGGCCAATTTGCATAAGCGGAATAATCCTCGCGAGAAGGAAAAGGAGGGATCTCACCAGAAGGTGCAGAATGATGCAGATACAACTGCCTCATAGAGTCCATAAGGAACTCACAGGACCTCCTTCCAGCCTCAAGCGCATCCCAAGTATAATTAAAAGATGATCTCAACCTCGGATCCCAATCTTCATAATCCAGAGTCTCACCATGCTCACCTGCAGCAGAGGACTCACCAGCTTCCTTCTTCTTTTTCTTGGCAGCCAACTTAGCATTACAGTAGCGGTTGATGTAGATATCATCAACCACATCTCTTTTCCTTTCGTTCACCACACTTGGAAAACGAACACCCTGCTTTTGACACAAAGAAGTAATCAAACAAGGAAAAATGATAGGTGCGCTAGAATGTACCCCAGGACGACGAGTGTTCTTGATGAAGATTTTCATCTCATTAGCAATGATTTTAGCAACGTCGACCGTCTTGTTTTCCAAGATGTGATAAACAAGCAAAGCCATATCAAGAGGTGCCGAAGACTTATGAAACCTAGGCCTTATGTTAAACACAATCAGAAGAAGCACCGCCTAAGCCAAAGGAGTCATATCAATCCTGTTGTAACGAATCGGCTCCTGAACATTGTTCAATTCCACCTGCTTTCCCGTTTTAAGAATCACACGAGAAATTACTTCCTGGTTTTGATGAGTTCTTCGTGCCATAGAAAACTCATCAGTCTGGATATTTGGATCAAATGGATTCCAAGGATGGCCCAGTAGCTCACTGACCGCATTACGAGAAAAATCGATCTCCTTACCACGAACAAAAGACTTGTAAGAACACAACTCACCCTCCGGTTGAAGTGCATTAGCATAAAACTCACGGACAATCTCATAGTTTATGCAATCAACCGGAGTGAGCAACCTTCCCCACTTCTTTGCATTGAAAATGTTTGCAATCTCCTTGTAGCTTCCCTCAGTGTCAATCATAAACTTCCTCTCCGCCAAAATCTTTTTTTTTCCAGCATTGGCATGCGGTCCTGGTGGATTGCACTACTAAAATGCGATGCATCAAAAGCTCTTGGCGGAGGATTTGAACTACCAGCCGCGGTTGCATCCTTTTGAGACTTGGATCGCTTCCTTTGCCTGTTAAACATCTGCACAAAAAGAAGGAACCACACAAAACAAGCCACCAAAATCATTAGCTACAAAACATACCACAGATTGTTGGAACCAAAGAACAATTGCAGGTCTGGTGTGACTCGCCCGGCGAGCCAGAATGCTCCGTCGGGCGAATCGAGCGAAACAGGGCAACAACATCTGCAGAACAAGCAGCATCTCCCAACACCAATCTTCCTACACTCTATAGAACTTCTAATCACCTCTAGACAACTCTATTTCATCCTATTTCAACTAAAGGTTTTCAAAACCCTAACTAATTTCATTACTCTAGTCTAATAGGCATGAACACAAAAGAGAAAAAGAGAACAAAGAGAGAAGAATTTACCTTAGCTTAACAATTGAGGAAGAGAAGAGCAAGAGAAGAGGAATGAGAGCAAGGCTAGGAGAGGTAACGGCTAGGGCGCACAAGGAAAGGGGGAAACAAAAATTCTGCAAGAATGAGGGCAAGAGTGGGCCTCACACATTAAACCCCTTTCTCTGCAGCCCAAGCACGTGACAAACAGTCACAGAAAATCAGCCTTCGCCCGGCGAGACAAAATGCTCCGCCGGGCGCTCCACACCAGATCCAGAATTTTTTTTTAAAAAGATTACAGGTCTTCCTCCCTTCTTACACAACATTCTAATAAGATTATAAAGCTCAAGTAACAACTAAAAAAAACAGTAAATACTTACAATGCCGGGGTGCCTCCCGACTAGCGTTTTGTTTAACGTCGGTCAGCTCGACGGCTATAAGTGATCAAGGATCACTAAGAGCAAGCACACTTGTTTCTCTATTGAACTCGCACCCACGGTACACTTTCAATCTTTGCCCGTTAACAGTCCATGTTTCTTTGGATTTCGGGTCTTCTACCACAATTGCTCCAAAATGCTTCACCTCCTTGACCAAAAACGGTCCAGACCATTTTGACTTCAACTTTCCCGGAAAAAGTCTCAAACGTGAATTGAAGAGAAGCACCATTTGACCAACTTG
Source organism: Vicia villosa (assembly GCF_029867415.1). Lineage (NCBI taxonomy): Eukaryota > Viridiplantae > Streptophyta > Magnoliopsida > Fabales > Fabaceae > Vicia > Vicia villosa. The sequence goes on along the minus strand of NC_081181.1, from coordinate 92,157,205 downwards.
GAAATCTTTTTGCCGAATTTTGCTATCATGATAAAATTTGACCTTTTCCTTATAAATTTTGTTAGAATTGTAAGCATTAAGTCTCAATTCATCTAACTCATGAATTTGAACTTTCCTTTTTTCACCGGCCAAGTTAGGATCAAAATTTAAAAGCTTTAACGCCCAAAAAGCTTTGTGCTCCATCTCAACGGGTAAATGGCAAGTTTTACCATAAACCATTTGAAATGGAGTTAAACCAATCGGAGCCTTATAGGCAGTACGATACGCCCACAACGCGTCGTCAAGCTTTTGAGACCAATCCTTTCGCGAACTTGACACAGTTTTCTCAAGGATCCTTTTAATCTCACGGTTTGAAACCTCAGCTTGGCCATTGGTTTGCGGATGGTATGGAGTATCCACCTTGTGCCTTACTCCATATTGCTTCAACACTTTTTCAAGTGGAGCATTGCAAAAATGTGATCCGCCATCACTCACCAACACCCTTGGCGTACCGAAACGCGAAAAAATGTTCTTTTTCAAAAATTTGATTACGGTCTTACCGTCAGCTTTTGGTGAAGCAATCGCTTCCACCCACTTAGACACATAGTCCACAGCGACCAAAATGTATTCATTGGCAAATGAGGATGGAAATGGACCGACGAAATCAATTCCCCAACAATCAAACACTTCCACCTCTAGGAAGCTTTGTAGGGGCATTTCATCTCGACGACCAATTCCACCACTCCTCTGACAACTATCACAACTCGACACATAATGATAGGCATCTTTAAACAACGTAGGCCACCAAAAACCCGCCTGAAGGGCTTTAGTTGCCGTACGTAATCCATTGTAGTGACCACCATATGGTGAATTGTGACAATGCCACAAAATACTTTGAGATTCCTCACTAGTAACACACCTCCTTAAGAGATTGTCACTACTTAATTTGAAAAGATAAGGCTCATCCCAAACGTAAAAATTAGCATCGGATAAGAACTTTTGTTTTTGGTTCCAAGTAAGATCTTCCGGTATCCACCCGGTAGCTTTATGGTTAGCCATGTCAGCAAACCAGGGTCTAACTTCTTGGACCATAAACAGTTTCTCATCCGGAAATTCCTCTTTGACCTCACTTTCAAATTGGGTTACCTCGGTATTCACCAACCGAGATAAATGGTCAGCTACCACATTTTCAGACCCTTTTTTGTCTCTTACTTCAAGATCAAACTCTTGAAGCAAGAGAATCCACCTAATCAGCCTTTGTTTTGAGTCCGGCTTAGTGAGCAAGTATTTGATAGCTGTATGGTCAGTATAACACACAATTTTGGAACCAATCAAGTAAGAACGAAATTTCTCTAATGCAAACACAATAGCAAGCAACTCTTTTTCGGTAGTTGCGTAATTAACTTGCGCTTCATTTAAAACTTTGCTTGCATAGTGAATAGCATGAAAAATTTTGTTCTTTCTTTGTCCTAACACGGCACCCACCGCATAATCACTCGCATCACACATGAGTTCAAAATCAAGCGACCAATTAGGAGCGACGATTATGGGTGTGGTGACCAACTTTTCTTTAAGTTCTAGGAAAGCATTTAAACAAGATTCATCGAAAAGAAATTCCGTACCTTTGTTGAGTAGATTACTCAATGGCTTTGCAACTTTGGAAAAATCTTTGATAAATCTTCGATAAAACCCGGCATGTCCTGGAAAACTTCGGATACCCTTCACATTCAATGGAGGAGGCAACTTCTCTATAACTTCAATTTTTGCTTTATCCACCTCAAGGCCTCTTGAAGAAACCTTGTGGCCGAGTACAATTCCTTCGGTAACCATGAAGTTGCACTTCTCCCAATTGAGGACTAAATTTGACTCCACACAACGACTTAGCACGGTATCAAGATTTTTCAAACATAGATCAAATGAAGCCCTAAAAACCGAGAAGTCATCCATAAACACTTCGATGCACTTCTCAATTAAGTCAGAAAAGATCGCTTGCATACACCGTTGAAATGTTGCCGGTGCATTACACAACCCGAAAGGCATTCGCCGATAAGCAAAAATACTGAAAGGGCATGTGAAAGCGGTCTTCTCATGATCCTCGGGATTGACTACAATTTGATTGTATCTCGAATACCCGTCTAAGAAACAATAAAATTGTTGACCGGATAATCTCTCAAGCATTTGATCCATAAATGGTAAGGGAAAATGATCTTTCCTCATAGCTTTATTTAGCCTATGATAATCGATACACATCCTCCATCCAGTCACGGTTCGAGTAGGAATTAGCTCATTCTTCTCATTTCGAATCACCGTCATTCCACCCTTCTTAGGCACCACATGGACGGGACTCACCCAAGCACTATCCGAGATCGGATAAATCATCCATGCTTCTAACATTTTCACTACTTCCTTTCTTACTACCTCTTTCATCACCGGATTCAAACGTCTTTGTGGTTGAGCCACCGGTTTAAAGTCATCCTCCATCAAAATCTTATGCATACAAAAGGAGGGACTAATGCCTTTGAGATCGGAAAGTGTCCATCCCATTGCTTCTTGGTTTCTTTCTAGGACCACAAGTAATTTTTCTTCTTCAACCTTAGAAAGGGCGTTGCTAATGATAACCGGCTTGTTTGCATTCTTCTCAAGAAACACATACTTCAAGTGAGAAGGTAACACTTTTAATTCCACCTTTGGTTCTTCAACTTCAAGCTCATCTTTCAACTCATCAATTTGAGCTTCAAAAGGATTAATCTCATCACATGCCTCAAGATTTCTCAAGCAATCTTCAATTTCCTTTTCTTGATTTTTTGTAAGCACTTCAAGAGCTTCCATCAAAGTTTTCTCAAGAGGATTAGCCAAGTGCATTTCATTCTCCACTTTCATAATCACTTTTTCTGTGGCATCGATTCTAAAACAATCATTGTCGTCACTAGGATGCTTAATGGCTTCAAAGAGATTAAGACATAATTCCTCGTCTTGGTATCGCAATTTCATTAAGCCATCATCAATGTCTATCATCATTCGGGCCGTCTTCATAAAAGGCCTTCCTAAGACCAAAGGTATATCAGGATCTTCTTCCATGTCTATGACGACAAAATCAACAGGAAACAAAAATTTATCAACCTTGACAAGCAAGTCTTCCGCAACTCCATGAGGATGAGCTGTGGACTTATCTGCTAATGATAGTGTCATTCTAGTCGGCTTCAAGTCATTAATTCCTAACCTTCTCACCATAGACAATGGGATCAAATTAATGCTAGAGCCAGTATCCACCAATCCTTTGCCTATTTGAACATTTCCAATAGACACCGGTAAGGTTACCCGCCCGGGATCATTTGATTTAATCGGTGTAGTGCGTTGAATTAACGCATTACAACAAAGAGCTCACAGTGACTACCTCCGGATCCAAGAATCTTCTCTTCTTAGTGATGATGTCTTTGATAAACTTAGAGTACATCGGCATTTGCTCTAATGCTTCGGAAAAAGGAACATTGATTTGCAACTTGCTAAAGATGTCCAAGAACCGAGCATAATGCTTTGCATCTTCTTTCTTTGACGGACCGGGAGGGTAAGGTAATTTCTTCACTTGTATAGAATCATCCACCTTCTTCTTCCCCTTCTCACTCACACTCAATTTTTTTCTCTCTTTTTCTACTACTCCCTCAAGAGTTTCTTTTTCCTCTAATTCTTTCTCTTTCTCATTTTCAACTAAATCACCCTCAACATTTTTTTCTACTTCAATCACCCTATCTTTTTCACTTTCGACAATTTCTTCCTCAACTATCTCTCCCACACCCATATCAATATTTCTACCACTACGAGTTAGAATTGACTTATAGTGCTCACGAGGATTTTCTTGTGTAGTAGCCGGAAAAGGACCTTTGTTTTGATCGGCAAGTTGCTTTGACAATTGCCCGACTTGAGTTTCAAGGTTCTTTATTGCGGCATCCGTACTCTTTTGGCTTGCAATTTGCAATTGCATGAACTGGCTAAGAGTGTCCTTGATTGAAAGCTTTGTTTGTTGAGGTAATTGATTGTAACCACCTTGATAAGGATTTTGACGATTCGATGGACCCGCATCCGGCCTCCATCCTTGTTGATAACCTTGATTACCTCTTTGTTGGTAACCTTGGTTATTGTTGTAAGGTTGTTGTTGTCTCCCACCATAGCCTTGATTCGGATTTGCAACATAGTTTACCTCTTCACCCGGTGGAGGACAAAAACCAGTTTGATGGTCACCCCTACACAATTCACAACACATCACCTGTTGATTTTTAGAAGGGATCCCATGTATCTCTTTGATTTGTTGAGGGAGTTTTGACATTTGTTGAGTGAGCAATTCTACTTGTTGTGTCAATAACTTGTTTTGAGCAAGTATTGCATCACTAGTATTCAATTCAAGAACTCCAGGTTTTCTTTGCGATGCACTACGGTTTTGTTGCCCTTGATGATCATTCAAAGCCATCCTATCAATGATAGCAATTGCTTCAGCAGCTGTTTTTGACATCAACGAACCACCCGCGGTAGCATCTAAAAGAGTTTTTGGTTGAGGTTGGAGTCCATTCCTAAAGATATGGATTTGAGACAATTCATCAAACCCATGACCTTTGCATTTTCTAACCATGGACTTGAACCTCTCCCATGCTTCATTGAGAGATTCATTCGAACCTTGAGAGAACACCGCAATAGAAGTTTTCGCTTCCATGAACCTATTGTGAGGAAAGAACCGATCCAAGAACTTCTCTTCTAACTCGTTCCAATTTGTCATAACATTATTTGGTTGATCAAGGTACCATTCCTTAGCTTTCCCAATTAAGGAATGAGGAAAGAGTCTCCTGAACACCTGTTCTTCTTCGGCTTCTGGAGCACCAATGGTTCCGGCGATCTCATAGAACTTTGTTAGATGAGTAAAAGGATCCTCGTGATCTGCTCCTGTGAAAGGATTCTGATAAAGTAATTGAAGTAACCCCGTTTTCATCTCGGAGTTTCTTCCATTGGCTTGATCACGAGCAAATTGTGCATTGAGTCGAGGGCTATTAACACAAGGCCCTCGAGCTGGAACATTAGGATCCGCAGCCATTTCTTCCTCAACCAAGTTTTCAACCGGAGTTGAAGAAGAAGATGCTTCTTGTTGTTGTCTTCTTTCCCTAGCTAGTTGTCTCCTCCTACGAGTTTTGCTATTCTCTCTACGAGCAGTCCTCTCAATCTCAGGATCAAAAAGGAGTTGATCTGCAGGTATACGTCCTCGCATAAACTGTAATCTGAAAAACTAACCAAGCAAATTAACAAACACAAGGAAAATAAATCTAGAAACAAGATACTAATTATAAGACTCAATACAAAACAAACTATTGCAATGCTTGCAATATCTAAACAATAATCCCCGGCAACGGCGCCATTTTGTTGAAATAGTATTGTAGTACTTTTTGTTTATCGTTTCCACAGGGATTGAAGTGATATCACCGCCGTTCTATAGTCTATTTTGTCGTGAGTTAAAGTTATCATGGGGTTTGGTTTTGATTATGGTAACGTAGTTCCTTGATCTCTTGCAAAAAGTGTTGAACTTGGTATGTGGTTTTAAAAGATGGTAAAAGAATGTCAAGATTAGATTTTTGATAATTTGCTTCTAAGATATTTTCTTGATCAAATATGTGACCTCATGAATGATACATATAATTACAATCCTCTCAATATGTTTCATGTCTAAACCATATTGTGAAATTTGCCATTTTGATCCTTAAATGATCTCTCAACCTAACTATCAAAATGACAACACTCAAAGCTTAATATAGGCAAATATCAACTCACAAGGCTATTTCTAAACTTTACTTGTTGATAGATAAAAAACCTAGGTCAAGACCTGAAAACATTTTCTCAAATAGAATACAAATCTCATAGATAATTAAACACAAGGTTTTTCACCATATATATATCATCACTTGTTCACATACAAAAGATCAAAAGAAATACCAACTAAAAGCAAATCATCTACCTCTAATCTTGACACCAAGAAGGTTTAGCCACCCATTTCCATGGTGACTTGAGCAATAAGCAAACTATCAAGCTTTATGAACATCAAGATGGAAGTCTCGAAGATTGATGGGTAAAAACTTGAATTTGACTAACAATGGAAGTTTTAGGGTTTTTTCTTACTCCAAATGATATATTTTGGTTCAAGAGAGAGAAATAAAAGATGGAATGGTTCTCAAAATATCTAACAAACACTATAAAGCAATGTACATCAGCCTAGATTCACCCGGCGGAAGAACAACTTCGCCGGGCGAAACCCACTAAACAGGCCACGTGACCTTTAAAAGTACACAAAAGAAACCAAAAAAAATATCTTCTTCCGCCCGGCGAGCCAGATGCTCCGCCGGGCGCTCCAGAGCAGAAAGATGGCCAAAAATTGAGCTGCTTCGCCCATGGCTCGCCTACCACTCGCCGCGCGGAGCTTCGCCTCCAAGCTACTCGCCGGGCGGAAACAAGAGGAACACTGACACCTTCAGAGTTGCCAAAATCCTCGATTCTTCGACTTTTTTCCCGATTTTTCTGAACATTTGCTATCACCAATAACTGAAACACTAGAAAATAGATCAAAATACCAAATATTTACATATGACAAAAATCACTTATTTACATAAGCTATTCTTCTAAAAAACATGGAAAAAGGGGTAAAAAGTGCCTTAAAAAACATACGAATAGAAACAACAAAAGACACTCAACACCTTCCAAAACACAAACCTACCAAACTATCACTTTGGATACCTTCTATATACCATATAGAAGCTATCTGAACCATTGATTTGTAACTGTAACACTTGGAACCTCAAGTTCCATTTTTATTTTCTTGTCTTGTAGGTAACTTCAAACAGAAGGTTCTAAAGGAGTTCAATCCATTCCAAGTGCCCAGATAGCATCCTTGGAGGTCACTGAAGCTTTCCAGATCATTGCAGTAGTTCTGTAACCTCTCTAAGCCAGGTCATGGCCTCCATTTTCAGAGGTAAGAAGCTTGAACTTGAGCTTACTCATTTAAGCATCATTCTGAAAGAAACTTGTTGTCAATCCACTTAGAACAATGTGAGGAATAATAGCCCTAAGGATTTAGGGTTAATTGTGTCTCTTAAGAATTTAATTTGAAAAATTAATTTTAGGGTTCATATGCTTTTTCCAGAAATTTGTGAGTTCTAAGTTGAATAAATGAATTATGTTTATGTGGTTAGATTCGTGATGATATGCTAAGCATTTTACACTTTTATTTTGCCAAAATTGACTGATTTTTGAGAGAGTTCTTAATCCAGCCATGGTTGTTGTTGTTGTGTTCTCACGAAGAAGATGAAGGCATTGGCGCCATTCATCTATTTTTTAAAATACAAGTTTATAATATAATGTGATGGAAGCGTTTTTTAAAATGAATACATCGTTAGCTCATTTGGTCACCAGCGCACTCTTGGTCCTCTCATGCCTCAAGTATGAGGTTCGAATTCCCCTCGCCCCAAACCTTTAGCTTTTATTTTTTTTCACACTTTTATCACTTGATTTATGTTATATTGAACTGTGTGCATTATACAATCACCAAGCACTCGCTGGTTGGTTGGTGTATATTTTGAGTGTTGAGCTTTAGAATGTGGGTTCAAACCCTCCTAGGGCCAAAACCTTATTTTTACCACTTGTTTCTTTAATTTTTCTTGCAACTTTTGAAAATCATTTTAAAATAGTAAACTTGATCATTTGAACTCCAAATTTTTTGTGTAGCTTATTTAACTTGTTTATTTTCATGTTATAAATTAAAAATCCAAAAATATTTATTTTTACTTCATTTTAAAAATTAAATCAAAAACATGTATTTTAAGTGTTAAAAAATCAACAAAAATCATTCCTTTTTGAATATTTTCTTCAAATTAACTTTGTGTCTTTTTGCAAATATATTTTTAGGGTTAGGATATGTCCTTGAATTTCTCATGTACCCATAGGCCAATTCTCCTTTAGAATTTGGTATTTAATCATTAAAAAAATTAATTAGGTTTAGGTGTTAATTTCAAAACCCTAATTTCAAAACCCTAAATTCAAAAATAGTTTGATCTTTGTTTATTCATGTTAAATGTGACTTGTTTATCTTGATCATTACCCTTTGTACTTGTACATATACTTGTTTATTTCCATCCTTGTGTTTTGTACTTATTATCCATTGTATTATCATTTGTATATACTTTTTTTATCTAACCCACATGCATGAGTTTCATATTCATCATCCATCATTCATTCATATATGAATCTATCCAAAGGTATAAACATCCTTGTTCATATAATTAATGATTATTATGCTCACTTGTCTGTCTTTTGTGACACATGTTATCACACACGCACTTGAGGTATCCATTGATTGATTGCTTAAGTTGTTTGTTGAAAATCTAAAGGAATGAGAATGGTATTGACTAAAATTTTCAAGGTACTCAAACTCTTTTCCAAATCTCTTTTATTTTGTGTTAAAGTATTGTTAAAGCTTTTCACTTGTTAAAAATGGTTTTGTATTGTTAAAGCTAAATCTTTTTAAACACACCATTGGTTTTGTTTTGTTAAAACTCAACCAATCTTTTGTTTTCAAACCTTGGTACTAAGAGGAGAATTATTCCCGATGAAACTACTCTTAGTTTAATGACCTTGTATTGTTAAAGCTTGGTCCTTTTTATTGGTTTTGTATTGTTAAAGCTCAACCACCCCTTTTGTTTTAAAATCTTGGTACTAAGAGGAGAATTATTCCTGGTGAAACTACTCTTAGTCCATTGAACTTGTATTGTTAAAGCTTGGTCCCTTTTATTAAAAACCTGTTAAGTATTGTTAAAGCTTAAAATTTTAAAAAACTTGTTGAGTATTATTAAAGCTTAACACCCAAAAATATTTTGGCCATGTAGGCCTAAGATGCGATGTCTTATCGAGTTCACTTTTAAAAACTTCTTTTCCCATCTGAACACTCTTTTTTAAACAAGTTCACATATTCTTTTCAAATAAATGTACACAAAAACAATAATATTTTCAAAGAGGTTCCCATGGGATACCATGGATATGAGGTGTGCTTAAGACCTTCCCCTTGTATTACAAACCCCCTTACCCAAATCTCTGATAAGTTTATTAGTTTCGATTTTAAAAACTTATGTGGGTTTTATTCGCTCTTTCTCCCATTACTTTTAGAAACAATAAAGCGCGGTGGCGACTCTGTTTAAAACAAATGAGATAAGTCTTTCCCATGGTTTTAGTCTCACCAATTTCACCACTACACATGGCAAATATGTAACAGGAATACATGTGAGATATGTAAACAAGTATCACAAACAAAGAAACATGTAACCGGAATACATGTGGAGTGGGTGAACAGGAATAAAAAACAGATAACATACATGTAATAGGAATACACGTATGAAAAACATGTAACAGGAATACATGTCAGATATGTGAACAAGTTTCACAAACAGATAACATACATGTAACAGGAATACAAATATGGAAAACATGTAATAGGAATACATGTCATGTGAACCTGAATCACAATCATAACATTCATGTAACAGGCATACATGCATGGCAAACATGTAACAGGAATACATGTCATGTGAACATTAATCACAAATATGCATAATAGGCATGTAACAGGAATACATGCAACATGTAACATGAATACATGCAACATGTAACATGAATACATGCAACATGTAACAGGAATACATGAAAGATATGTGAACAGGAATAAAAAATATGCATAGCAAGCATGTAACAAGAATACATGCAACATGTAACAGGAATACATGTAAGATATGAGAACAGGAATTAGAAATAACAGGCAAATAGGAATCGCAAACATAACAGTCGAACAGGAATCACAAACATAACATGCACATAACAAGCATACATGCATGTCAAACATGTAATAGGAATACATGTGAAGGTATGTGAACAGGTATCACAATCAAGTAAGCACCTAATCGAGTGCCGCTCGAGAAAAAAACAACTAACCAAGGTCTGGCACCGAGGTAGTGACATGGGGACAGGGGGTGCTTTAATCTAAGGGGTCATATTAATCGAGGAAAACAAGCAAAGAAAAGTAAAAAAAAAAAAGAGAGAGCTTTAGCCAAGGGGTTATATCAACCGAGGCAAACAAGCTATCATGGGAGGAAAGGAGATCAGTCACCTGTGCGTGCATGCACAAAGCATCAACATTGGTCGACACGAGCTAGACAAAGCATGGAGATCCGAGTGCAAGATACTTTTCCACTTGACAAACTCGATAGCAAGATCGGGGATGGTTCAAAAGCAACAACATGTAACCCGCACTAACTGAACGACTTGATGAACTGGTGGGGGTCGATTACAAACCCTTTTCACTTGCCTTCTCATGGGGATTTAATGATGAAGCCTCTCCGAGGACTTACCGCACCATGACATCTGCAAGCACAAAAAGTAAACACACAAAAACAGAGCCTCCTTTAAGGACTTCCAGTATGCCTGCCAAGTGGCATGGTCTTCCAGTCCTACTTTTCATGTTATTGAAAATAAAAAATGCGGAATAAGTAAAAAGGATGAGAAACTACTAAATGGATAGCAATCAATAGTAAGCAAGCAAATGAGTAGAAAAACCGAAAAACTTCGCGTACTTTAGCATCAAGCAATAAACAAAGTCAGATATCCAGTAGATAGCATAAGCATCAAGCATCATCAGCATGAAAATAAATCACGAGGTCGGAATGTACGTCGAGCACATCCGGACAATATACTTGCAAGAAAAGTCGCAATCCACACAAAGGAACAAACAGTGTATGTATACATGTCTCAAAGAGTGAGAAAAAACAAATCGCAATCAGAAATAATGTCGTTTCCCGTAAATAAAGCGGAACACGATTCAAATGCGTCCATCAAAATTGCCTTAAAAAATCCTTGCACAAGCTAGCAAACTTATTAGAAATAACAAGGAAATGAAACCGAAGTTGCACAATCGAATCGCAAGTTAAATCCAAAGTGAATCATGAAGAAATCAGTAGTGAACATGCATCGGAAGCATAAAATCGGATAAGGGACAACAATGACATCACTCATAGAAATATCGTAAAATCGACCATAAACGGCATATAAGTCATTCAATTTGCAAAACAATGGTAAGGCAATCGTGCCACACAATTAAACCGCAATTTAGCACACATTTAGAAAACGGGGCAGCAACAACGCATCACATTAAATCACATGAAAAATCAGCTTAAAAGTGCACAAACGTAACAACAACGGTCCACAATTGAGCAATTAAAAGCAAACATACATTACATGAGTTTCGGATCACAAAATATATGTTAAAACAAAGTTGGGACATCATTGCATCAAGTTATTGAAGCACATGGAAAATCACTTCCAAAATCAACCGAAATGTTACCGGTATTCACCAATCGAGCAAACAAAGTCACAAACGCATTAGTCATGATTTAATAGTCAAAACAAGTGAACTTTCAAGTTCGGGACAGCACCGCATCATAACACATAAACGCATGGAAAATCAATCAGGAATCGGAATTTATCGGTATAAATCATCATTAAATGCACAAGTGAACACAAGGAAGCATCAACCGAATTCCGGAAAGTGAATTACAACACAATTATATTTTCGGGCAGCAACACGCACGTGAGTTAATATCCACTGAAATTGGAATTAAAACCATGAATTAGTGTTCAAAAGCAATTACCAACTCAAGTTATGTTGCCACAAAAATTCACATGAAAAGTATGAGTTTCAAGCACATATCCAAGTGCCGGCATAAACCAGTATCACATAAAATTGGACACATGAATACTCAACAATATCAATCCGGAACCATGAGCAAGTCCATATTTATTCAATCAGAATCACAATCAAATACAACAACTAAATTCCAATCCGTAAATATTTTCCAGATTTAACTCATGAACAACAAAAAAAATCTCTCAAATATAGTTCAAGCATTTAATCGAACACCTAAACTATAACAATATGCATCTCATGAGAATTCAAATATCAATCAATATCAACATCTCAATTCAATATCAATTCTAATAATTAATGTTCACAATCAAGTAAAACAAGAATTGAATGCAAGAATTATTACCGAAAATATGATATCGAAAGAGAATGGAAGGAGATCCGCGGAAGCTTCGAAGCGGAGAAAGGATGCGCGACGGAGGAAGAACTAGAGTGGAGTACATCGCGTGAGGAATAGGCTGGCGCGGCGGTTCGGAGAGAGGGTGATATACCCGTGCAAGTTTATGGCAAAGGAGAAAAGAGGGAGGGTGTCATACCCCAAAATTTGCCCATACATTTTCTTCTATACAAATCCAAATCAATGCATAAAGCTCCAAGACACACTCTCCTATACAAGGCTCTGAAACTAGGGTCTGACTTATTCAAAGAAAGAATCAGTGAATCAATGGCTCCAAGGCATCCCATATGGCTCAAAGTATCTTACATTACCTCTAGGACAAATATCAAGTCTCAACTTAAAAGATTGATCACTCAAATATTCGGAAAGTCAACAGTCGACTGGGTTGACCTAAAAGTCAACTGTGGGCAAAGTAAAGTCAAAACTCCTTATTTTTTGTCAAGATCCTAATATTGAAGTATCATTCATCATTTGATCAAGCATTGATCATGGTTCATCAAGGAAAGATCAAAAATCAACAATTCAAAAAGTTTCTAAATTAGGGTTTTCATAGGAGAAAGTCAACTGAACTTTGACCAGCCATAACTCTCACATGGAACATCAGAAATTTTCCATCCAAAGCTTATTTTAAAGGAAATTTGGTTCTCTACAATTTTGTCTCTCACATGCCAAGTCTAAAAATGCTTCATTTGATAGATATGGACCAAAATATTATAGGTCTTTTTCGAAAGTCAACCAAAAGTCACTTTTTTCAAAAGGACACACAAGGAGCATGGAAAATCATTTTGATATGAGACCAAATACACTATTTAGAGGACTCTTCAAGGTTTCTAAAAAGTCCACAAGCTTGAAAAAATATTAAGATATGAAGAAATGGCACGGTGTATAACTTCACCAATTTCTAAGGGTGTGCAAGAGGAAAAGAGCCTAAAACTCAAAATATTTCTAAATGGGCTTGCATTCTTTTTGTTCTATCCTTATTATAGGCCCACCCACGTTTTGAAAACAAAGGCTTTTTATTTTTACTATTTTATTAATTATTTTATGGTTTTAATTCACTTAAATCATGATTTAATTATATAAAATATAAAAATAATGCAAGATTTGATTGTGCTTCAATTTTAAGCCAAGAAATATATCATATTTCACCCACAAATAACTCCAATTTCGTTCATGATGCTTGGAGCTCAAGAAAATCAAATTTTAGAAAGATTTGGATGCATATTTCAATCAAATTCAATCTCAAGATTCACCAAGATTTAAACCAATTTTATTGCCCTAATGTGTTCACCTATAAGTATACAAACTATTGGCATTCAGAAGGGGTCGGATTCACTAGGATTGCAGCCATAAGCACCAAGGTAGAACTTGTTATTTTTCTGAAAAATTCCAAACTCGGATTCACGAATTGAGGGAGATTCAAAGAGATTCAAAGGTTCTAACACCTTCCTTGGAGTTCATTGAACTTGTGTGGAGCATCACGTGACATCAACACCTCCAGAAACATCCCCTACAAGCCACGGTAAGTCGCGATTTTCTCAAACTTCGATTGCATCAATTCATGCGTTCTTTGCCAAATATGTTTGCATATTCTTGATTATGATAACATACTAAAGCTATCTGGACGTTTAATTGGGTTTCTGTATGCATTTGTGACCAATTTCCATGTTAGGGTTCGTGAGTTTTGAATTAAGGCTTTCCAATTTAGCACAAATTAGACCTTGAAACAGGTACCATTAGATTCGTGTGATCGAGACGAATCCATTCATGGCATTGCGCCAAATTTCTATAGCGTTTTGGTAGTATTCGCTATTTTCCAGGTGTGGTATATAAGAACTTTTATAGCGCATCTTGTCAAAAGCGCTGTAAAAGATGTTTTACAGGTTTTTGTGGAGAAGATGACTGCGTGGCGCAGCCTGATTGGCCAGGTTCAAACAGATTTCGCGCGCGAGTTTGTGTCCCCATGGAATGATCTGGTGCCTGCCAGTCTACGCATACGTGATGCTACCTCACTCTCTCATCCACGTGATCTCACTAGTTCCTCATCCAACGCATCAAAGCCTGCAGGCGTACCATGGTCCCTCAGAAGCATGCCACATGGAATCAAAAGTTAAGTATTTTTTAATTTTTTTTATTTTTAATTACATGGTCTATTTTGTTTCCTTTTGATTTTAGGGTTCAAAGTCTATTTTGTTTCCTTTTGATTTTAGGGTTTACCCTTTATACTTTTTGAACTATGCATACACTCACTCCTTCTTCTGCCTTTGCCTTGCCATTTTCAGGGTTAACCCCGAGGCTACCTTCGACCGCCAACCATGTCAGATCAAATCCAAAATGCAAATCTAAGCTCCCTTGTATTTATTTATTCTTAATTTCTTTATCTTTTTTTTTATAATTAGGGTTAGCAATGTTCGCCTCCGAACCGATAATGCACTCACCCCATTTTTTGATTTGCCATTTTTCCCACCTTTTCAGGGTTTGTCAGTTGCCAAAGCATCGAGTATCGGTAACCCTAAACCCTAATCTCGATTATATTATTACTTGTTTCAAACCTATTTGCTTTATTTTATCCCGCTGGTTTCAATTCCCCTCTCCTCCGCTGGTTGCAATTTCCCTTCCCCATTATTACCGTTTATATTAAACTGCGTGGTTAGTAATTCTAGGGAGTGCAACTTATTAACTGAATTAGCATCACGTAAATTTATAAGATAACATAACTGAACATAATCACGTGATTGGTACACACACGCACACTTTTGGGCAAGCCTCTCTGTTGCCTGTTGCCTGTTGCCGTGTGTTTCTTTGCTGAATAGCCAGTCCCTCGAATACGAGGATACCTCAGCCATGTTGCCTCGATTAAAGATCATGGTCCCTAATGATGCTGCCTTTGATATACATGATCTCGACCCTCGTAAGTTGCCTTCGAAAAGGTTGAGGTATCCTTTGGCTGCCTACGAAAAAGGCTATTCTGATCCTTCCCCTTAGACTACCTGCCTCTCTATGGCATGGGTCAGTCTTATGGCGAACGATAATGCGATGAACCGTTTATATCCAAACGAAAGGCTTCCTGCCCTCTCATGGCATGGATAGACCCTTTCATCCTGAAAGGCTAAAAGAAACCTATCATCTAAGTTTAAGGTAATTGCCCCTAAATGCTTTGCCTTGCTCTAAACTTTTTATATTCTTTCTCATAATCCTTCAAAAGGGCTACGCTCATTTACGAGCTAAAGTCCCTATTCTTTTTTCTTCTACATTTCTTTTCAAACAAAGAGCAAAGCAATTAAGAGCCCATGGAAAACCATGGATGCAAAGGGTGCCTTACACCTTCCCTTTGCATAATTACCCCCCGAACTCAAAGTTTCTTTAAAAGGTTTTTCTCTATTCTTTTAGCCTTTCTATTAATTTGGATAAAATAAAAGTCGGTGGCGACTCTTGCTTACCGCGACATTTCGATAAAAAGTCAGTTCACCGTATTACAGAACTGGCGACTCTACTGGTCTTACCCCCCGAGCCCGTTTTCTTTTTAAAAGGTCTTTTTCTGTACTTTATACCTTTCCTAAAATTGGACAAAATAAAAGACGGTGGCGACTCATGCTCACCGCAACATTGTTGCTTATAAAAATAAAAGTCAGCTCACCGAGTTACAGAACTGGCGACTCTGCTGGGGAGTCTTTAAGAGGGGTTTACCTTAGGGCTTAGTTCATTATAAATGTTTTTAATTGTTTGTTTGTATGCTTTATTTTTAAGGGAATTGCTTGGGTTTGTTATTGTGTGAAAGATCCTAACCCGGATATGAGTACCTTAGGTAAATGGCATGAGATCAATGAGACTGCACAGCGTATACTGATGTGGTTGATCTGATGGCCATCGTTAGTGTGACACATTGGTTTGTCCTGGTGTTCCTTGGGATCCGACCTGAGGAAATGCTTGGCTGCCGCGTGGTGTCATTAAGCACTAATTCGTCCTTAGAACCTTAGTCGAACTTGACTTTGGCCTTTTAGAAAGTAGCGAGATGGCTGGCTTTGGTTCCGACTGAAGTTGGTTGATACTCGAAGCTACACTCATATGGACTGGACTTTCAGGACCTTTTCGGTTGGCGATTCGATTTCCGAACTGAGATAGGCGCCTTCGAGAAAGGTCAATGATATGAGCTCCCTAGAACTCGATCTTTATATAGGACAGGTTTGAACCGACTAAACTTCAGGGGGAGGGTACGCACCTCTGGACTACATGCAAGCCTAACCTTAAGGCAAAATTGTGTGACTTGTTTGTGTTTGTTACCTACTTGACATCATGACATCATAAACATCATAAGCATCATAACATCATGACTAACCATTCGAGGACCAAAGAATTCATCTTTGTTCTGTTTTGTAGGTCATGGAGACTAGAAACATCATTCGAGTTAACTTTGTGAAGATACCTTCCGAACTGAAAGAGTTGGTATTAGAGATTCCTGGAGGTTCCCGATTCACTGAAAGACATGGTCTCTTGCCTAGTTTGGTTACTTCAGGTTTTGACGAAGAAACGATGAGTGTACTATTTCAATTCTTCGATCCCGAGCATCATTGCTTTACTTTCCCGGATTATCAGTTGGTACCTACTATGGAGGAGTTTGCTGACATACTTGGACTCTCCATCCGAGATCAGATTCCGTTCACTGGTTTGGATGAAATTCCAAAATTGGAAGTTATCGCTTCCGCTTTACATCTTAAGAAGTCTGATATTGATAGTCATTGGGAAACCAGAAGTGGAGTCAAGGGATTTCTCGCTAAGTTCTTATTCGGAAAAGCTCGCATGTTTTTGAAGTCCATGAGTTATCAAGCCTTCGAAGACGTATTAGCTTTGCTCATTTATGGTTTGGTATTATTCCCTAATCCTGATCAGTTCATTGATGTGCACGCCATAAAGATATTTCTGACACACAATCCAGTTCCTACCTTGCTTGGAGATATCCCACACTCTCTTCACACTCGTACTATAAAGAAACGAGGGACTCTTATGTGTTTCATACCTTTGCTATCTAAGTGGTTTATTTCGCACTTTCCTCGCTCAGTAATGAGGAACGACCAAAGGCTGAAATGGCATAAGAGAATAATGTCACTTTCTCATTCTGATATCCGCTGGCTTTCCTTATCCAAGGAGAGTGTTACCATCATCGACCGCTGTGGACAATATCCTAATGTGCCTTTACTTGGCATACGAGGGGGTATTATGTAACACCCCTCTAATAACCCGCGGAAATTAAACAATTATTAAATCAGAGTAAGCATGCAAGAGGTGTCACAATTCATAAGTAAAGAAAATCACATTGGTACATGTCATGCATTCACTGAAACGTCTGAAATTATAACTCATTAACCAAAGTCATGTTTTGCACAGCGGAATTAATTCATCAAGTCAACATTCAT
The DNA here is from genome assembly GCF_029867415.1 of Vicia villosa. Lineage (NCBI taxonomy): Eukaryota > Viridiplantae > Streptophyta > Magnoliopsida > Fabales > Fabaceae > Vicia > Vicia villosa. The sequence goes on along the minus strand of NC_081181.1, from coordinate 92,139,651 downwards.
CATTTAATGTATAAGACTTCAAATAACAAAACAAAATAGAGTTATAATCCAAAACTCCAAAACAACGCGTTCCCAGTGTTACAACTACCAGAGCATGACACCGACTCGATAACTAATAACCGACTTATGAGCTAATCCTCACCAAGTCGCGCCGCTATCCTCAATCTGAAAATGACAACAAATAAGGGTGAGTCTCATCCCAGTTAACCAATGTTATTGCATCATAAATAATAACATATCATAGTTATATCATTCACCCAATTGTTTCATATTCAGACAAATCATCATTCACACATCCACAGATAAACAGACAAGTCGTCATATAACATATATCATCATATTAAAACAAGTCATGCACATGTATGAAACTGACACTATGCATGCGGGTACCAACATCACCAGTGGAAATCATCCACCGACCGATCTATCATCATCCAGATACGGCCCTGCCAGCACAGATTCCACACAATGGGAATCTTGCCCTTCACTGTATCCTCTCATCATTAAGATACAACCCTCATCAAATGACTATGAATGCATGCAAACATATATATAACATACTTTCATCATTACCATTCTATGAGTAGCATCATTTATACTCATTTCATCATCATCATCATCATTACTAAGCATGTTCATATATACATTAACATCATTCAATACAATCAATCATCAGTAAACCACAGAATCACATCACAGGGTTTACACAGTCTCAAACAGCATACAAAATAGGCCTACAGATCGAAAGTTACACATCATTGAACTTTCCAGAAAAATCACAAAACAGAAATTTCACATACAGAAGCCATACGCGTATCATCAAGTCCATACGCGTCCATACGCGTATCACTATCCCTAATACGCGTATCATACGCATTTCCTCAGAGTCAAAAATGGCCTAAAAACAACCTCATACGCGTATCAGCCTTGCCATACGCGTATCATCATATCAACTTCCTCTTTTAAAAATTCCATACGCGTATGAGCATCCTCATACGCTCTCATACGCAATTCACCAGCACAAGGTACTTTGGGACAGGGTAGCTGCGTATCATACGCGTATAGCCCTTGGGGAATGTCCCTCATACGCGTATGACCTCATCCCATACGCGTATGGAACTGTTTCATACGCGAAACACCAGAAAAATTTGTCCAGGACCTGCAACTTCGTAACAGTCCAAAACCCATTCGTTTTTACTCATACCAGTCCACGATTTTGAGTCTAAAAACCAGAAAATTCACATCTAAACAGCATACAAATTCATCCACAACCACAGTATATGATTCCATAATCAATTTCATTAATCATACCCTAAATCTATCAGTTATTAGGGATTAACAGTCCAAATTTCAATGATGAACACAAATAACAATTCAGAATATAGAATCAATGGATCCAACCATACTCCTAATCCATACTATCACCTATAATACGATAAAAGAGATTAAACGGAGAGTCTCCCCTTACCTCGGATAAAAGTCTTGGTTCTTGGTCTCTCCCTCTACAGTTCTCCGTCACGTTCCTCGTTCCAACTTCTGTTCTTTCACGTTCTTTCTTCCCAATTCCCAATTATTTTATGAAAAATAATAATATTGAGATTAGTGAAAGTTTTACTAAACCACACCCCCATCTTTACTATTTCCTCATATGGCCCAAATGCCATAAACCATTATTTATTCATTATTTTCACAAAATCCTTATAATTCTAATTATTAATTAATATTCCAATTAAATTAATATTAAAATTATACGGGTGTTACATATTACTTATAATCCTTGTTTGGCCTTACGTTAGTTTGGTTACGCTCGAAGAGATGGTCCTCATCAGATGCTTATACAAGGGGTTGTGTTTGATTATGAAGATGATACTCAAAATCACCGCCGGAAGTTTATACGAGCATGGGATATGGTGAACAGAATTGATAGCAAGAGCTTGGGGCAAAGAAACTCCATTCCTTTGGGGCCTTATCTTAGATGGGTGCGCACTCGTGCTCAACGACTCATCATGCCTTATCCATATGTCCTACCTGTGATAGTGGAGCCTGATTGCGAGGAAAAAGTTCCTCAAGTTATTGCTCATCCAGACATGCCAACTGACATCGAAGAATTAAAGAGATCTTGGATTCAATTAAAAGAAGAAATAGACAATTTTGAAGCCCAGTTTCGCGCTAAAGAAAAGAAAGTATTAGAGCTCACAAAGCTACTTCAAGCGGAGCAAGGCATCAACAACTTCATCGGTTCGAAAAGGAAGCGTCCATGGGAGACTTGAAGACTTTTGTTTTTATTATTTTATTCCTAATTTTATTTTTATTTTTATACTTTCATTATTGTAAAAGATACTAATAAAACAAATTGCAATTTCTTTTCCTTAAGTATTATTAATAAAGTTTCTTCTGTTTTGTTTTAAACAAATTTGAATTCCAGGGTCCTCGAAAACATTGCATATGCATAATCATATCATTCATAAACATCGCATCACAGGTTTCATAAACAACAAATGCCTCATCTTCCCGTTGTTTACTTCAGCAAGGAAATGGATCTCGAACAATCTGTCAAAAATCTTCAGGCTCAGAATAACCAGTTTCAGAAAATAATCTTTCACTTGGCCAAGGGGCAAGAAGAATTAAAGGCACTTCTGTCCGAGAAGGAGAGGGACCAACAAAGGGAGCAAGGTGTGCAAGATAAATGGAAATCCAAACCTAAGCGGTCATTCACTCCGTTGCACATGCCTTTGTCTCAAGTTCTGCAACAACTGCTCAATCAGAACTTGATAACTCTATTGCCTCCATATTCATTTCCTACCAACCCCACTCCTGGGTATAAGTACCATGCGAGATGTGCTTATCATTCGAATAGTCCTGGTCATGATACAAAGGATTGTTGGCAATTGAAGCACAAGATTCAAGACTTAATTGATGAAAGGATCATTGACTTCAACTCATCTGAAGAACCTCACCTGACTAATGCTGAGCACAATCGGAAAGGTCGCAATGAACACAACCAATCTGTGGGGACAATTTTGATCTCTACACCAGTTCCACAACAAAGACGCAAGTCAGATGTACCTAAGCGTCAATTACAAAGATCAATATGTCACTGGCTCAAGCATTACAACACCTACTGAAGTCGGAGTTGATCACTTTAAAGGATCCCCCTAAGAATCCTAGTACTTCTGCTCGTAGCTATAATCCTAATGTGAGGTGTGCATATCACTCTGGTAGTCCTGGTCATGATACAAATAGCTGCTGGTCATTGAAAAACAAGATTCAAGACATGATCGATGCTGGAGAAATTGAATTCAACCATCCGAGAACTCCTGTGGTGATCACCGCTCCTATGCCTAGTCACGACAAAACTGATTAATGTCTAAGTGGATGAACTTTTAATCATTAGATTTACTTTCATGCGCAAATTTTATTCTGTTTGTTTAAACATTCGAATTATGATAGACATTATATATTTTAATAATCATCATCAGTGCATTGCATATGTTTGTCTTGAATACATTATTTCGTTATCACTCATTTTAAACTGCGTATTTACTTTGCATATGTTTTGTGTTAAGCTGTAAGCCTTTTGAGGGAGGATGACGAAAACGATACCGCAACCTCATACAGTATGCTTTTAAGCGGACTATGATGATGATGTACATGCATTGTTTCAATTCCTAAACAGTGGAGATATAAGGATGTTAATCCCTAGTTACCCCCTTTTGAGCCAAAGGAGTAGAAATTTTCTTTCTTGTATTAATTAAAACCCTTGATCATAACCTGGGGCAGGGTAATTCTCAGTTAATTTGGTTGTGCATTCTATTTTAAGAGAATCATTCAGTACACCTTTCAATAAAGGTTTCAATCACAAGTGTTCATCCGCACACATCAAAGAAGTGTTGGAGATGTCAATCAAAAGCCAATAATGGTTCATCAATCAGTAAGCAAGGCAGTCAATATCTTTCAAAAAAAAATGAAGAAACATATATACAAAGAAAAGCCTGCTAAGTCAAAAATCAAAGAAAGAAGACTTAGGCAAAAACCAAGGCATCCCGCTGACTGTAAGCTCAAGATAGACAGTTCAGGCAAAAGTTAGGGATATCAAAAAGATGGAAAAAAAAGAGAGGTCAACAAATTCCTGAACAACACAATGTTGTGACTACCAAAAAGAAGAAGTGACTGCCATCTCAAAAGTTCTCTTTGCTTGTGAACCATCGTCATTATCAAAGGCGCAAATCCAAAAGTCTCTTGGAACCTGAATGCATGAGTTGAATTAACTGAGCTTAGGACTGAAGATCATCACGAAGAGGGATGGGTACAATCAAGTTTTGAGCTTTTATCCTTTGTTTCTTAAACCGTGAACCAAGCCACGTTACAACCCTTGAAAGTCCTAATTGAAGCATGGTTAGTTCGAAAGCATACTGTTACCAAAAAGGTATCCCGACTCCTTAAGGGTACCAAAAGTGCTAAGTTGATATCACGTTTTTACAAACATCACATTGTTACGAATATCATGTTTTTACAAATATCACGCCTTTACATCTCCTGTTTTAGCGTTTTTCGAAAAATCAAGACAAATGTATGCATTGCATCTCATGAATTCATTATTAAACAAATTCTGCTACATAACTTCAAATGTTAGCAACAGAAAGAACCTACATAGGGTACAACTAATGACTGAAAGTCATCCCGACAGACAATATTACTCCAATAAGCCATGTCTCCTACGTATACAAGGGGCATGGCACGCTTCGCCCAATCAATCTGGGGCAATCAAGTCAAGATTCTGAGAATCTCTCAAGGATGCCAAAACAATCAGGGGCATGCATCCAAGTAGATCTGAAGCTACTTCTCAACCAACATAGGACATTGTCTTGAGCCTATGATTACTAGGGGCATGTCGCCCATAGTTCACATCTCATAAAGTCCTCGCGAGGCGAATCTTTCCAAAGTTCCTACTAGCTGGGGCAAATCTATGCAAGTCCAGTTTGACATCTTGATCAACATTCAGTGGCGTGTCCTAATTAAATCCAGGAATGGTAGCTACTATAATACTGGGGGCAACGGTCAAGACATCCACGTATTCCCACAAAGATGATTTCACAAGATCATATCCCTACAGAGTAATCATTTTCAAATGCTCTCGTCCCGACAAAGATATGGCTCCCCAACAGAGTTTACATTTTCAACACTACCGGTTCTCCAACACTTGGCTCTTCTCCAACATGGTCTACTAATATATTTTATTCCCAATCAGGATACATCAAGTTACTGATCATCCCCAAGCAGAAATCGTAAATCCCCAATCGAGCATCTTCAAGACAAGATCAAAACATCAAAATCACAACAAGAGAAAAATCTATCTCCTCAATCTAGATGTTCCAAGAAGCATAAATCATAGTCATACATGATAAATCATAAACATATTCATACATCGCATACATTACTTCATACGCACATTCCTCATTTATTTTGAGGAACACATTACATACATCATAAACATTGCATAAAACTGACATTGTCACCAAGTGAATATTATCTGACAGGTACATTACAAAAGTTCGAATCTTATTCAAAGCAAAGCCTAACGCACGGCCTTCCAGACATCTATGGATGCAAATTGGGTAGTCTAACGCACGACGTATCCATCAACCTAACGCACGGTTTTCCAGACATCTACGGATGCAATTGAGAATAGTCTAACGCACGATTTATTCTTCAACCTAACGCACGGTTTTCCAGACATCTGGGGATGCAATTGAGAATAGTCTAACGCACGATTTATTCTTCAACCTAACGCACGGTTTTCCAGACATCTGAGGATGCAATTGAGAATAGTCTAACGCACGATTTATTCTTCGACCTAACGCACGGTTTTCCAGACATCTACGGATGCAATTGAGAATAGTCTAACGCACAATTTATTCTTCAACCTAACACACGGTTTTCCAGACATCTGAGGATGCAATTGAGAATAGTCTAACGCACGATTTATTCTTCGACCTAACGCACGGCTTTCCAGACATCTGAGGATGCAATTGAGAATAGTCTAATGCACGATTTATTCTTCGACCTAACGCACGGTTTTCCAGACATCTAAGGATGCAATTGAGAATAGTCTAACGCACGATTTATTCTTCGACCTAACGCACGGTTTTCCAGACATCTGAGGATGCAATTGAGAATAGTCTAACGCACGATTTATTCTTCGACCTAACGCACGGTTTTCCAGAGAATTCAAAACTATAACAATATGCATCTCATGAGAATTCAAATATCAATCAATATCAACATCTCAATTCAATATCAATTCTAACAATTAATGTTCACAATCAAGTAAAACAAGAATTGAATGCAAGAATTATTACCGAAAATATGATATCGAAAGAGAATGGAAGGAGATCCGCGGAAGCTTCGAAGCGGAGAAAGGATGCGCGACGGAGGAAGAACTAGAGTGGAGTACATCGCGTGAGGAATAGGCTGGCGTGGCGGTTCGGAGAGAGGGTGATATACCCGTGCAAGTTTATGGCGAAGGAGAAAAGAGGGAGGGTGTCATACCCCAAAATTTGCCCATACATTTTCTTCTATACAAATCCAAATCAATGCATAAAGCTCCAAGACACAATCTCCTATACAAGGCTCTGAAACTAGGGTCTGACTTATTCAAAGAAAAAATCAGTGAATCAATGGCTCCAAGGCATCCCATATGGCTCAAAGTATCTTACATTACCTCTATGACAAATATCAAGTCTCAGCTTAAAAGATTGATCACTCAAATATTCGGAAAGTCAATAGTCGACTGGGTTGACCTAAAAGTCAACTGTGGGCAAAGTAAAGTCAAAACTCCTGATTTTTTGTCAAGATCCTAATATTGAAGTATCATTCACCATTTTATCAAGCATTGATCATGGTTCATCAAGGAAAGATCAAAAATCAACAATTCAAAAAGTTTCTAAATTAGGGTTTTCATTGGAGAAAGTCAACTGAACTTTGACCAGCCATAACTCTCACATGGAAAATCAGAAATTTTCCATCCAAAGCTTATTTTGAAGGAAATTTGATTCTCTACAATTTTGTCCCTCACATGCCAAGTCTAAAAATGCTTCATTTGATAGATATGGACCAAAACATTATAGGTCCTTTTCGAAAGTCAACCAAAAGTTACTTTTTTCAAAAGGACACGCAAGGAGCATGGAAAATAATTTTGATATGAGACCAAAGACACTATTTAGAGGACTCTTCAAGGTTTCTAAAAAGTCCATAAGCTTGTAAAAATATTAAGATATGAAGAAATGGCACGGTGTATAAGTTCACCTATTTCTAAGGGTGTGCAAGAGGAAAAGAGCCTAAAACTCAAAATATTTCTAAATGGGCTTGCATTCTTTTTGTTCTATCCTTATTATAGGCCCACCCACGTGTTGAAAACAAAGGCTTTTTATTTTTACTATTTTATTAATTATTTTATGGTTTTAATTCACATAAATCATGATTTAATTATATAAAATATAAAAATAATGCAAGATTTGATTGTGCTTCAATTTTAAGCCAAGAAATATATCATATTTCACCCACAAATAATTCCAATTTCGTTCATGATGCTTGGAGCTCAAGAAAATCAAATTTTAGAAAGATTTGGATGCATATTTCAATCAAATTCAATCTCAAGATTCACCAAGATTTAAACCAATTTTATTGCCCTAATGTGTTCACCTATAAGTATACAACCTATTGGCATTCAGAAAGGGTCGGATTCACTAGGATTGCAGCCATAAGCACCAAGGTAGAACTTGTTATTTTTCTGAAAAATTCCAAACTCGGATTCACGAATTGAGGGAGATTCAAAGGTTCTAACACCTTCCTTGGAGTTCATTGAACCTGTGTGGAGCATCACGTGACATCAACACCTCCAGAAACATCCCCTACAAGCTACGGTAAGTCGCGATTTTCTCAAACTTCGATTGCATCAATTCATGCGTTCTTTGCCAAATATGTTTGCATATTCTTGATTATGATAACATACTGAAGCTATCTGGACGTTTAATTGGGTTTCTATATGCATTTGTGACCAATTGCCATGTTAGGGTTCGTGAGTTTTGAATTAGGGCTTTCCAATTTAGCACAAATTAGACCTTGAAACAGGTACCATTAGATTCGTGTGATCGAGACGAATCCATTCATGGCATTGCGCCAAATTTCTATAGCGTTTTGGTAGTATTCGCTATTTTCCAGGTGTGGTATATAAGAACTTTTATAGCGCATCTTGCCAAAATCGCTGTAAAAGATGTTTTACTGGTTTTTGTGGAGAAGATGACTGCGTGGCGCTGCCTGATTGGCCAGGTTCAAACAGATTTCGCGCGCGAGTTTGTGCCCCCATGGAATGATCCGGTGCCTGCCAGTCTACGCATACGTGATGCTACCACACTCTCTCAGCCACGTGATCTCACTAGTTCCTCATCCAACGCATCAAAGCCTGCAGGCGTACCATGGTCCCTCAGAAGCATGCCACATGGAATCAAAAGTTAAGTATTTTTTTATTTTTTTTTATTTTTAATTACATGGTCTATTTTATGTATATATATATATATATATATATATATATATATATCATTTTATCTCTTTCCTTTTTCTTTCTTAATAGTAATAAAGGTATTATATGTTTTATTTAAAACTTTTTCTTATTAATATTTATTTATTTGTTTTATTTTAATTTCATATATACTTATTTCTTTATTTGATTAATATTTATTATATAATATTTATTTGTTTATTATATTTATTTATTTTCTTTTCTTAATTATTTATTTATATATTTAATATCTATCATACATTTATTTTTATTATATTTATTTATTTTCTTTTTCAATTTATATTTAATTACTTAATTACTTTAAAAATTCATATTTATTTGGTTATAACTCTAAAAAATTTCCTAAAAATACTTGCATGCGCGATTTTATTTTCTTACCCCGATTTAATTAATTAGGTTGCGAGACCGATAATTAATTAAATCATTTGTATTTTCTTATTTATTTCGTACCCTAATCAGGGTTTACGAAGATCAGTCCATACACTGAATATTTCTTTTTCTGTACCTTTTCAGGGTTACTTTTCAAGTGCCTTCCGACTGCGCGCCTTCAAAATCCGAAGTTAAGTATTCGATTCTTTTACTTTCAAAGTCTATTTTGTTTCCTTTTGATTTTAGGGTTTACCCTTTATACTTTTTGAACTATGCATACACTCACTCCTTCTTCTGCCTCTGCCTTGCCATTTTCAGGGTTGACCCCGAGGCTACCTCCGACCGCCAACCATGTCAGATCAAATCCAAAATGCAAAGCTAAGTGCCCTTGTATTTATTTATTCTTAATTTCTTTATCTTTTTTTTTATTATTAGGGTTAGCAATGTTCGCCTCCGAACCGATAATGCACTCACCCCATTTTTTGGTTTGCCATTTTTCCCACCTTTTCAGGGTTTGTCAGTTGCCAAAGCATCGAGTATCGATAACCCTAAACCCTAATCTCGATTATATTATTACTTGTTTCAAACCTATTTGTTTTATTTTATCCCGCTGGTTTCAATTCCTCTCTCCTCCGCTGGTTGCAATTTCCCTTCCCCCATTATTACCGTTTATATTAAACTGCGTGGTTAGTAATTCTAGGGAGTGCAACTTATTAACTGAATTAGCATCACGTAAATTTACAAGATAACATAACTGAACATAATCACGTGATTGGTGCACACACGCACACTTTTGGGTAAGCCTCTCTGTTGCCTTGTTGCCTTGTTACCTTGTGTTTCTTTGCAGAATAGCCAGTCCCTCGAATACGAGGATACCTCAGCCATGTTGCCTCGATTAAAGATTATGGTCCCTAATGATGCTGCCTTCGATATACATGATCTCGACCCTCGTAAGTTGCCTTCGAAAAGGTTGAGGTATCCTTTGGCTGCCTACGAAAAAGGCTATTCTGATCCTTCCCCTTAGACTACCTGCCTCTCTATGGCATGGGTCAGTCTTATGGCGAACGATAATGCGATGACCCGTTTACATCCAAACGAAAGGCTTCCTGCCCTCTCATGGCATGGATAGACCCTTTCATCCTGAAAGGCTAAAAGAAACCTATCATCTAAGTTTAAGGTAATTGCCCCTAATTGCTTTGCCTTGCTCTAAACTTTTTATATTCTTTCTCATAATCCTTCAAAAGGGCTACGCTCATTTACGAGCTAAAGTCCCTATTCTTTTTTCTTCTACATTTCTTTTCAAACAAAGAGCAAAGCAATTAAGAGCCCATGGAAAACCATGGATGCAAAGGGTGTCTTACACCTTCCCTTTGTATAATTACCCCCCGAACTCAAAGTTTCTTTAAAAGGTTTTTCTCTGTTCTTTTAGCCTTTCTATTAATTTGGATAAAATAAAAGTCGGTGGCGACTCTTGCTTACCGCGACATTTCGATAAAAAGTCAGTTCACCGTATTACAAAGGGATATGGAGATTTGATGAATTTTGTGGTTTTGGGTCTTGAATGTTCTTCGCGTTCTTGAGAGTTATTATGAAGTTGTTGTGAAAATTGGAGAGAAAAGTGAGTTTGATTCAAGAGAAATGAGAGAGAGAAGTGTGAGTGTTTGTGGAAAAATATGGTTGTGAGAAAAAAGTGTGGGAAAAAGAATATATAGTGCTCCCAAATTTGAATTTCAAAAAGTGCGCCAAATCGCATTTTTGAGACCCAATTACAAGGAAACGTGTTTCGGTGCGAAATTCGGATTCGAGCCAAACGGAAAAATCAAAGATGACGAAATTCATGAACCGTTGCCGCCGGAACAAACTCAATCCGATAAATAGTGAAAAAGTTATGCACGTTAGAACAGCGAGAATCATTTGAGGCAGAAACTCAACTGTGCAGTATTTTCGTGTGCACCTCTCAAAGAATGTGATGAAACTCAATCTTCCAATTAAAATACGAACTCAGAATCAGAATAGAAATCGTAGCCAACAAAATTTGTGAAAGAATGCCGCCTGAATGGGCCCGATCCGATAAAAATTAAGGGAACTATGAATTTTTTAATCTTGTCGTACATTGCCCGAAACTTTATTTCGGCCATTAATTCTCAATGCTTTCGCAATATTCTTGAATTTCTGGTGCAGAATTGGCCTTCGCTCCCAACATACGAAATGTCGGGGACATCGAGACAAAATGTGTGTTAAAATTTCAGCCGAAGATGATAAACAGTGTAGAAGTTATGAATTTTTTATCGTCCAGGAGAGAACGCTTCAACACACTTTTTCACTGTATTTCTTCAGGTAAATTGCGAATTCGATGGGCTTCTTCAAAGAATTAATTCCTGACCTGAACACATGAAATATAGTAGACCTCAAGAAAGTTCTTTTGGCATATGGATTGCTTCAAAATGATGTTCTAGTCAGAAGTTATGATTTTTTGAACATTTGAATGATAGTTGGACAATTAAATCTGAATCTCAGAAACAATTAATTCCCATCACTTTCCTTGCATATCCCATAAGAAGTCGAAGAAGAAGCAGAAGATGATGAGGAAGTCGAGGAAACTGTCGATGACTACCTATTGTCAAGAGATAGGTCGAGAAGAGTCATCAAGGCACGTCAGACACTTGGGTATGTAGATCTTATAGCATATGCCTTTATCTCTACAAGTGAGGTTCTATACGAAAAACCTAGAGACTATAACGATGTTATGAGGAGTCGACATAAGACTGAATGGCTGAAGGCCATGAATGATGAGATGAAATCTCTTCGTGATAATAACACCAGGGAACTAATCAAGAAACCTGCTGGAGCAAGGTTAGTCAACTGTAAATGGATTTTCAAAGTTATGGAAAGAATCGAAGGAGTGGCATCGACGAGATACAAGGCAAGGTTGGTCGCAAGGGGTTTCACTCAAAAAGAAGGTGTCGACTTCAATGATGTTTTCTCCCCTATTGTGAAGCACATATCTATTCGAATATTGCTTGCCATGGTGGCACATTTCGATCTTGAACTGGAACAGATGGATGTGAATATTGCATTCTTGTATGTTGATCTAGATGAAACGATTCTGATGAGGCTACCTGAAGGGTATGTCGAAAAGGGGAAGGAAGATTATGTGTGCAAGCTAAACAGATCTTTATATGGACTGAAACAATATCTTCGACAGTGGAATAGGAGATTCTACAAGTTCATGGCACACATAAGTTTCGTTAGAAGCTAGTTCGACCACTGTGTTTACTTCCAATTTCTACCTGGTAATTCATTTGTAATTTTGTTGCTTTGTATGGATGATATTCTCATAGCAAAAAACAATGTCGACGATGTAATGAGGGTGAAGGCTGAACTCAATAAGGAGTTCGATATGAAGGATCTGGGAGCAGCATACAATATTCTTGGGATTGAAAATCTAAGAGATAGAAAGCAGTCAAAATTATGCTTATCTCAAGAGGCATACCTACGGAAAATTCTCGACAAGTTTGGTATGTCGAATTCAAAGTCTGTTGTGACTCCGACAAACCCTTAATTCAAGATGAGTATTGATTAGTGTCCCAGTACTGATGTCGAAAGAGCTTATATGAATAGCATCCCATATGCTAATATAGTAGGTTCTTTGATGTATGCTATGGTATGTACTAGACCCAACATAGCATATGCAGTAAGTCTTATAAGCAGGTACATGGCGAATCCTGGAAAGGCTCACTGGAAAGCATTGAAATGGATTCTAAGGTACATAAATGGGTCTTGAAATAGAGTCCTAATTTATGGTGGAGCCTAGGGTGAAGATAGTAAAGAAGTAATCGAAGGATATGTCGACTCTGATTATGCAGGTTGTATGGATTCCAGAAAATCTATTTCTGGATATGTTTTCACTATGTTTGGTACAACAATTAGTTGGAAAGCAACACTTCATAAGGTTGTGGCTTTAACAACCACTGAGGTGGAGTATGTTTCCCTAACTGAAGTTGTGAAAGAAGCATTGTGGCTTGAAGGCTTTGCGAAGGAGATGAAACTTCAAAATCGAGGTATACTATTAAATGTGATAGTTAAAGTGCTATACACTTGTCGAAGAACTCAACATATCATGAGCGAACCAAGCATATCAATGTTATGTTGCATTTCTTCAAAGGAGTAATCGAGCATGGAGAAGTCCAAGTGCTAAAGGTTTCGACAGATTACAATGCTGCTGATATGATCATCAATACATTGTCGAGTTACAAGTTTTTTCACTGTATGTCGTTCATAAAGCTGCATGAAGAAAGCTAGTTTGTTCTTTGATGATATAGAGTTTGTTACAAGGTGCAGATTTGTGAGAATTGGATCGCACTCTAGTGGGTCGAAGAGTATTTTCCTCTTTCGACAAAGAATATGTCGAAGACCTACATACTATGGTTGAAGTGTGTTCTAGTATGTCGGCATCGAAATGCTAGGGTTGTTAGTATTTCGAATTGGGCTTATTTGTTATGTCCAATTGTTTAAGTTAACTTGTACTCTAAGTTGGCTTGTAATGGGTATTTGTGAAAAAGCCCATTAGTTTAGTAATTTAGGTTTATTATAAATAGCATACTAGTCTCTCATTTCATACGGAAAATCCTAATTTAGGGTGAGAGGGTTATTTGTTATTCTTATAACACTTGTAATCTTGTTTGAAAGAGAAAGTAAAGAATATCAGTTATAACCAATTCCTTCTTGTTCTTATTGCTCCCCTACTTTTTCTTACCCTTGTGGGTTTCTTGCCGAAAGAAACCTATTATATTTTGTGATTGCGACATTGTTTTGTACAACATTGATAAAAATGGCTTCCTACTTGTTCCTGTATAAACTGTTCAATATTTATCAATGTCTTGTATGCAAAGTTATATATCCTATTAAGATACCATAGTGTCCATGCTATTATCCCTTATCATGACATGCTTGAAATATATAGGAACCTTCATATGTCTCCTTGCCTATATGCATGCTATATTAATTAAAACTAATACTTTAGGCATTTCATGCTATATGAAAGTTTGTCTCACATATAGGAATTGAGTTGTGATTCTCTTTGCAACATATGCATGCTTTGCGATATTATTCCATGATATTCTCTATGATATACTTTCTAAAATTTCTATATGCATTATAACATGTTAGCTTTATGATTGCATTACATGTATACTCATAATTTCACTTGATAAATTGTCATGCCATGTCTAATGTCAAACATATTTAATTTTTTCTTTCATGCTTCCTTATATGGCATGATCTTTGCCATGCATAAATATATCTCATCACTACCTGCTCTTGGTATTTTGTGATCATGTCATATGATCTATCCTTGTTGAGATGTTTGATATTACTACATTAACTTGCCATGATATTTTGTACCTTGGATGGATAGGACATATTTGCATCTTTTACCCGCCTACTATTAAGGGGAGGGTATACATTCTATCTAAATACGGGGAAGTGTTATCACTCCAATAATATATTGTTTCTTTTACCACTTCCCTTAAGATATGCGTTATCATTATCTAAAAGGGGAAGAATGTGGAACCTAGTTTTGTAGGTAATAGGTTTTCTGTTTTGATGATAACAATTGTGAAGAACTGTAAAGACCACATCAACATATTGTCAACGATGAAAAATAGAATAAGATACTCATTATAATAAAGATGCAACCATCATGAAATTCAACCAATGCACTTAAGCCTTTGAAAATGTAAGCCATGAGTTTGATAAAGGATTTACAAAAGTTCAAATAAAGCTTCAGATGTTAACAAAGATTTTTCAGACAAAGGCAAACAACCAGACTACATCAAAAGCCTCAAGAGATCTCAAAGAAAAGTCTCATAATAATGAATACATCATACACAGGTTTAGGAAATCTATCCCAATTTAGTAAGTGAGTGAAACTTTTGTAAACACAAAAGTCTTTCTTTATAGAAGTAGTTGGTTATAAGCATACACACTAAAAACCTTTTTAAATGTCCTTGGAAAAGAAACGAATTGAGAAAGATATATAAAAATTGCAAAGAAATAAATAGGAACATTCTAAAAGCTAAAAAATATATATTTTTACATGATCTAATGATTATGCCAATTGATTAGATTGAAATGTTTTTAAAGACTTACGCTGTTTGAATGTACCCAAACGATTAGCAACGACTATATATCAATTCTTACTTATTTTGAAATTCATAATTGTTACCTTTAAATGATCTAATCAATTGGTCCAATCGATTAGTAACGATCAAATTTGGTTTAACGAGGTTTCCTGTTTTGGAGGATTTGAAGCCTATAAATAGAGCTTCATTTCTCATTTCATCCAAGATTCGATTTGTATATTGACTCACATTCTCTCTAGTTTTTATTCTTCACTTTCTCTCAGTAGTTCTTATAGCCAAAAGCTTTTGCGGGGAAAGATTTGTGGTGAGTGAGGTGCCTTTGTATTTCTGGATGGATAGCAATGTATAAGTTCTTCAATAATGTTGTTTATGCATCTTGGATGAACACAATTTATTTAGGGACAAAAATATGTGGTTGGAAGCTAAACCCGTTAAAAGCTTTGGTTAGGAATTGTGTGATTAGTTCCTGATATTTAGTTAGGTTGAAGAACGTTAAAATGGTTGAAATTTCCTGAAGGCTACTATAAAGCCTTGTTCATTCAAAGGATGAAGTTCTTCAATATTGATGATCTTATCATTAGGTTCATGGTTAGCCCGTATAAAACCATATGTTAGATGACCAGCCTCTTAAAGTCACAAGAGGTTATTTGTTATCCTGTTAAACCAAATCGAGCTCAAATATTTTGTAGAGAGAAGTCTCACCGTTTCAATCTACCGTTAGGAAAGAAGCTTGGCCACTTGAGTCTCAACATTTCAATGGAGAAGACACAAACGATCTTATCATCCGTCTTGTATTATCATGGTTGTAGGACAACCACCATTTCCTTGTATAAGGGGTTACATGAGCTTCACCTACTAAAAGCTCTCAGGTACCTAATGAAAAATCTCAAGATCAATTCTTAGGAAGAAGAGTAGGTCTTTTAGTTTTGATTGAAACTCTATAAATCTCGGTGTTTTTCTTCTTCCCTTAAACTCTTTATTTTTCGCGCTTTAGTTTAGATATTTATTTTCCGCTCTGCTTAGATAAAAATATTTTTCAAACTACTTAGATTTAGAAAATGTTTTTCAAACTCTGGTTTTAATCCCGAAAAGTTTTCAAAACCATGTTTTTTCCAAACCACACAATTCACCCCCTCTTGTATGTGAATTCTTAAGTCTAACAGAGTCTAGTGAGATATCATATCCTTCATTAAATAGGTTATAGAAATATATCTTCCCTCTATCATTTATATCTTTTTCCTGAACCAAAATTTCTCCTTCTTCAACTTTAACACACTTCACTTGATCCAAATCTCTAGTATTTCTTTCTCTTCCATTAGCAAACCTATATATAGATTTCCCCCCTCCTTGATTCCTATGGATTGGTACATTTCGTCAAAAATTTGAGTTCTTCCTTCACTCACCGCCTTCTTGGTCTCATTCTTAGCTTTCTTGTACTTTTCTTAAGTTTGGACATTTTTTACACCTAGACCACTTTTTAAAACAATCATTTCTACTCTAACTTTATTTTGTACACTTTCATTCCACCACCATGATTCTTTACCCTTAGGTCCAAAACACCTTGATTCACCCAATGTCTCTTTAGCCACTTTTCTAATCTCTATGGACATATTCCACATATCATTTATACTACCTTGTGGTTGTCTAAATCCCCCTCCAAGATCTTGTGTTAAAAAATTCCTTGTTTTTCACCCTTCAAATGCCACTAGTTGATTTGTGGCACTGCCATATGATTTATTTTCTTTGCTCTCTCCTTAATTCTTTCATCCATAATCAAAACTCTATGTTGTGTAGTCACAAACTCTCCACAAAAATAACTTTACCGTTCAAATAAATATTTCTATCGAAGTTTCTGTTAAGAAATAAATATATGACATTGATTAACTACAAAATCTAATGATTGATTATGAATTTAGTATAAGTTAGTTTTATACAATAGAGTTACATTCATTTATTGCATATTCTAAAAATTCTATACTTAAAGGAAATAAACAATAGAGCAAGTGCATTAAGTACAATGACGATTTAGTTCACTCATGTCTCTTCATGTCGCAATAAAATCTCACTTAGCACGCTTTGGATTTGAATTATTGAGAGGTGTATTATAGTACAAAGGACTATTCACAGGAGGAAAGGGGGTTAGATCCAACTGTAAAAAGGGAAAAAGACAATACTTTTAAAAAAAGATGTGACTATCAAGTAGATTAGAACATGTTCCTCTCTAGTAGTTATCACTCTTCCTCCTAGAAGGAGACAAATCATAGTCTTTTTCCAATATTAGCAATTCAATTATTCATATTATAAACTTTTATTAACCATAACTTAAAAGTGGTTTATGTCATTAGTCGGTAAACAATATGAGTTTTGCATTTTGTTTGAAATCTCAAAATCTGAGAATGTGTTTTTCTCAAAATCTCATATTCGAATTCTTACCGTTTTTGTGTTTAACCTATTTATACAAAGTTAAGTTCTGACTTTAAATCAGACATTCGTAAATTCTCATGGATTAGTCAGTTAAAGAGTCGGATACGGAATTTTCAAAGAAAATAAATTATAACATCCTTGTAAACATTATTGGTGAAATGTCAATTAAGCTACATGGATATGGTCCTACATTCTTGACAATTTGCATCTTCCATTAGCCTACTTATAGAGCTACTCTTAAATATGCTATTCATGTTAAATCCTCTCTTGCATCTACTTCCTATCCTTCACATAAATGAGTATTCCTTTGAGTACCTTTCAAATTCTTATGACCCTTTTGCACTCCAAAAAGTTCTCATAATTTCACTTCTTTTACTTCATTTCTCAAACTGTTATATACTTCTATAGTACCATTGTCTTTACCACTTTTCTTTGTACTTGATTTCCCTTGCTAAAACCCCTTTAACCATGGTTATCTCAGCAACCACTTTCACCTCTCAGAACAACAACAATAACCTCCGTGATGCTTCTTTCTCTTCTTACTTGAACAGCAAGAAAGAGACTTTTGTTGATTCAAGTCACCCCTTTACCATCAACAGAAAGGAACCTCTTCAACTTGGAGTAAAGAAAGAAGAAGACGGAGAAATCGGAGTTTTTGATGCTGAAAAGTATTTCAATGGAGTTGAAGTAGACACTCCAACTCCAAGAGTTGCTACCATAGATTCTAATAAGTTCAACTACATGAAAAACCAACAACAAACATGTCAACAAAACAGAAAACAAAAAGTTCAATATGGAACTCCAAGTGTTGGCTCAGAATCAAGCTTGAATAGCCAAAATGCACTTTTACAAACTGCTGTGAAAAACTCTTCAAGCAATAGGAAAAAACAAGTTCATAGAAAGAGCCTTCTAGCTATTCTTGGTTGCAAATGTTCTTGTTATGACAAGAATTCTGTTGATGTGAATGACCATGCAGGTGAAATCAGTTTCAACAAAGGTGTGGTTCCTGGAAAAACAACCTCAGAGAAACTCTTCAAACATAATCAAGAAGCTTCTAAGAAAACCGAGACTCGCGCTGCAGCAGACCTCATGAAGAACAAAGATATATACTTACAAAAACAAGAAAACATTTCTACTTACAACATGCAGCTTCAACAAGTAGAGAATCCAAGGAAAACATTAGAAGTGTTCGGTTCACCGATACTATACGAAAGATGCAAATCTTTAAGCTTTGATATGAGGCTAAAAAAACCATCTTGGGAAGAAGCTGGTTCTAATTCTAAACTTGAAGAAGAAATTGAGTTTTCTACAAATTCTGGTGAAAATTTTGATGATGCTGGAAGTGATGCAAGTTCAGACTTATTCGAGATTGAAAGTTTCACAGGTAAAACCAACCCTTCTTTTTGTAGAACAAGTTCCAATGTTGCTTCTGGTTGTGCTAGTCCAACATGCTATGCACCAAGTGAAGCTAGCATTGAATGGAGTGTGATAACAGCAAGTGCAGTTGAGTATTCAGCAGTTTCAGATCATGAAGATCAAGAAACTATAAGGACTCCTACAACTATAAGAACATCCTTGAATTCATCAAACGGAAAAACAAGAATCAATAAAGAGATACCGAAGCGGCGGCCGAGTAAATTCTTGGGTTGTAACAGTCAGAAATCTGTTGGTGTGGCTGCTGATGCCTTCACAGCAACATATGAGAAACAAAGTACAAGTACTAATACAAAAATTTATGGTAAGTCGGATATGTTACCTCATGTGACAAAGTTTAAGGTGGAAAGTTATGCAAAACCTCCTCTTAGGAGATCACATTCACCACATGGTGCAAATCTTTTGTATATTTAGATTTTGGTTTTAATTCAAGTGTACTTTTTTCTTTGTAGTTGGAATTAATTTGATCAGTTATATGTATGTACCTTGAGTCTGGAATTAGCGTAATGCAGTTTTATTTTGTTGCATAATTTATTATATAATAAAAATAAGCTCTACGACCAATTTGTTTCCCCTCACACTAAATAACAAAAATGGTGTGAGTGAGAGAAAGTATAGAAACATTATGAAGATGATAAGGTGTTGGCTACATGTAACTCTAAATAAAAAAGGTGTTTGCTACATGAAAAAGATTTGTCAAAAATTTTATGGACAGAGGTAACAAACACTGCGGTTATTTGTTGAATAGGCTATCCACAAAAGTTGTGTATAAACCAAACCAAGTGTACAAAATTTTATTGTGTTTGTTTTTCATTTGTACCATTAGTCAAAAGATATATATACACACACGGAAAATTTTATTTTTAATTATAATTAAATTAGAGTAATTAATAACTAATTAAATTTTTTATTATTATAGCTTCTATGATATTAATGGACAACTCACACCAATATTCTCTCTTGGTGCAGAGAGATCCGGAACGTCCAATTTGTCAAATGCATTGGAGAAGTCTATGCTACATACAACTTTTGTGAGTATATATGTCAACTGATCTTCAAATTTAACAAATAGAAATTAAATTATCTTGGTCTCCAAATTTTTCTTGCTAAGTGTCTATCTACTTCCACGTATTTTGTCTGACGATATTGAATTGGATTATGAGCAATTTAAATTGAAGACTTGTTATCACAGAAGTCAAATAAGCTCATAAAGATCCTTAGCCATCCCTCGAAATTCATCTTCAGCACTTGATAATGCTACAACATTTTATTTCTTATTTTTTCATGTAACCAAAATGTCTCCAACAAAGGTAAAATAGTTTGAGGTGGATTTTATGTTGGTGATATCCCCTACCTAGTTGGCGTTTCTATAGACTTCAACTTGTACAATTTTTTTCTTTTTGAACACCAAGCCTTTTCCATGTGAGGACTTCAAGTACCGCATGATTTGAATTATTGCATCCATGTGATCTTTACTCGGGTTGTGCATATATTGGCTTGCTACACTTATCGCATATGCTATACCAACTCGTGTATGAGATAAGTAAACAAGTTTGCCAACTAATCTCTAGTACTTTCCTTTGTCTGTTGATACATGGTCTGAATATTCTCCAAGTTGGTGATTCTGGGCAATTGGAGTATCTACAAGTTTACAGTCTAGTAGCCCAACCTCTGGAAAAAGGTTCATGATATACTCTTGTTGAGATAAAAAAAATGTTTTTCTTCGACCTAGCAACCTTAATACCTAGAAAACATTTGAGTCCACCTACACTTTTCATTTCAAATTCTCTTGCCAGATGATTTTGAAGTGTTGCTATTTATTCAGAGTCATCTCGTGTAATAATCCTATCTTCTACATACACAATCAAACATGTGATCTTAAATTGGAGATGTTTTAATAAAAAAGAATGAACTTGTTGCTTTGTTGGAAGCAATATTTTTTATTGCCAAGTTTAATCTCCCAAACCACGCTCTAGGAGATTGCTTCTAGCCGTAAAAATTGCGTTGTAATTTACACACCACATTCGTCTCATAATTTTTCATGTATCCTAGAGGGATATCCATATATATATATATATATATATATATATATATATATATATATATATATATATATATATATATATATATATATTTCTTCTTTCAAGTGTCTATGGAGAAAGGAATTTTTTCTTACGGCTAACTGATGCAATGGCCACTCAAGATTTACCGCAAGGGATAAAAGAACTTTGACAGTGCTCAACTTCGTCACAGGTGAAAAAGGTTTTTTAATATTCTATGACATATGTTTGTGTAAATTCTTTAGCTACTAGTCTTGCTTTGTACCTTTCAATAAACACATCATCTTTGTACTTGATAAAGAAAACTCATTTACTCCATACTAGTTTCTTTCCTTTTGGTAAAGGAACAAGATTCTATTTTGTATTCTTGTCAAATGCCTCCATTTCTTCATTCATAGCTCGAACCCATCTAGGGTCTTCAATGGCCTCTTAAACTTTGCTCGGTACATTGTGTGAAGATAACTCAGTTGTAAACTTATTAAGGTTTTCAGACAAGTCTTTTATAGAGACATAAATAGCAATTAGATACCTCGATCTATGATCCTCTTCTTCAAGGGAGTATCACTTCAGTGGTTTTCCTTGATTATGCCTGTGAGTAGGGGTGGAAATAGGTCAGGCCAGCTAACAAGGGCCTACGACCTAACCTAAATAGGATCAGCTTCGTTCAAGTGGTTTTTAATAGAAAAGTTCCAGGCTTTTTATAAGCTTATTTAGTTAAAAAGGTTAGGTCATGGGCCGCAAAAAAATCCTTTTTAGTTTATTAGGCTAGTCTATTTAAATAAATATGAGTAATTTTACTATTATTATATGGTGTTTGTATTTTGAATTAAAATATAAAAATAAAGTTTAGTTGTCGAGAAGAACTTATGAAAATAAGTTGAAAAAATCTTATGAATAATGTCATAGGTTGTTTTCATATGTTCACTCAAACAAATAGTATTACAAAACATGTGTTAATAGGTAAACTTGAATAAGTCAATGCAAATAAGTATTTAGTCTAATTATTCTTTTAATTTGTTAGTCTATTTTAACACTAGTTGAATTGCTTATTTACAAATAATCAAATAAAATAGGCTTTTATGTAGGCTAATAGGCCAATCAAGCATTCATAAAGGTCAGACTCAAGCCTAAAAACAAGCCTATGATAGGCTACATGCCATTCTAAGGCTTTGAAATTTTTAGCATACTAGGCCCAGGCTTGACAAAGCCTAACTCGACCCATCCTATATCCACCCCTACATGTGAGGTAGTTCATAGCTAACATATCAACGTTACTATTATTATTATGAGAGATAAAAAAGCTTACCTCATTGATATTCTCATGACATGGATCATTGGGTATTAGAGTGAGGGGAAATTTTGATACTTCAACTTTAGAAGGGCATAACTCTATTTCAGTTCCCATAGGAGTTGTTTGAGTTTGACAATAATCATCAGAAGCTCCAATTGATGGTTTACAAAATCCTTAAACCTATCAAATGTCAACTAATTCAACTATTCTTCTGATGTCTCCCCCTGAAAGGGAGAATTGGATGATACAGAGGAGTATAAATGGTCGAATTCCAAGAATGTAACATCTATAGTAACATATATGTGTCGAGTAATAGGGTCATAGAAACGATACCCTTTTGGTGTATACCATATTTCAAAAAAGGCAACAAATGGCACAAGGATCAAGCTTTGTACGCTAGTTTTTATTTAAGTGAACAAATGCAACACAACCAAAGACTCGAGGTAGTGGCATTTGTATTGTGTGCAGCAGTACAACAAGGTCTGCACTGGTACAAATGTATTCAAGGTATGCACTGGTACAAATGTAGACAAGGTCTGCAGCGGAGTTCTAAATTCAAGAACGTTTGATGGCATTCGATTAATGAGATATACCATTGTAGAGACAACATCAATCAAATGAGGGGTAAGGCATATGCGCTCCAAGTAAAAGAACACGAGCAGCTTCAAGGATGTCGCGATTTTTTGTTTTGCAACACCATGTTGTTACAGAGTTTGGCGACACGTGGTTCCATGAACAAGTATGTGTTTTTTAATATATTCAATAAATTGGTGATTTACAAATTCACCATCATTATCAGAGCGAAAGATCCTAATCTTCTTTGAATATAGAGTTTGAATCATTTTATGGAATTGTTGAAATATGTGAAACACTTCATTTATTTGTTTCAACAAATAAATCCAAGTCATTTGAATACAGTTATCAACAAATATCAGAAATCACTGATAACCAGAGATAGAATATTGTAGGGATGGACCCCATACATCTGAATGGATTAAAGCAAAAGGAACATTACTTTTATTCATACTTAATGGAAAATTTACTCGATGAATTTGGCTAAAATATATGTTTCACATTTGAAGTTAAACAAAGATGTGTTTGAAAATAAATAAGGGAACATATGTTTCAAGTAGCCAAATGAAGGATGGCCTAATTGACGATGCCATAGTAAAACTTGTTCCATCTTGTTGGTTCTTGGATAATGCATGTTGTGTGCTCGACCTACACTAAAATCCTCCATATAGGAAAGCACATCCCTCTTAGTACCATGCTCAAATCTCTTTCGTATGAATATACAGAAGGAAACAGAAAGATGGATAAATTAGCACAACATAATTCAAGTCTTTGGTAACTTGACTCACAGACATCAACTTATGAGATAGAGAGGGAACAAGAAGTGTATTAGAAAGCAAAAGGGTTAGTGATAACATTACAGTTCCAGCCCCTGTTACTACTGATAAACCACCAATTTCTTTGGCAGTACTTGAGCGCCGAAGGGTTGAATGTTCAGAAAAATCAGCAGCATCAAACGTCATATGATCGATAACTCTGAAATCAAGTATCCATGCTTTATAGTCATCGTCATGATTAGAGAAAAATTAGAACATTTCCTTCAATGGTGTGGGAACTTGAAGTAAGAATGAGTGAAATATGTGGTTCGCCAGTAGCTAGTGTAACTTTTCCCATGTTACTATCAGTTGTATCGTGACCCTCTCGAGCCTGGAAGTCTGTCCACCAATCTGATATCCATGAAGCTTAAAAAAGGTGTCACAAGTACTTTTGGTACCTCCAAAATGAAAACACTTAGTGCCATCTGACAAGTATTTATGTTTTGAGTGAGAAATGATTTTGTTGCTCTGTATTTTGAGAACCTGAGATGCGAAAACTGCGCCCGATAATTCATTGGAGATGTCTGTCATCACTGCCTAACGAAGAATATCCCTCCTAACATGTGCATATGCTTGCTCCACTATTTTAAATGGTTTCATTTGTAAAACGTCACTTTTTATATTATCTAAGAAGTCATCAAGTCCATCAAAAAATCCATACACTCGTTATTCTTGGATAAGAGTATTGTAGTGTTGGATATCAAAAGGGTATGTCATCGAAATTGGAGGATGAAAATCGATCTCATGCCAAAGCTCTTAAAGATCGTTATAATATTTTTCAAGAGAACCACTGGCATGTTTAAGATATGTCACCCATCACTGAAGGTCATACATGTAACATCTGAGGCCGAAGAAGGCGTGGGGTGGTTGCACCGCATGTAACACCTGAGGCCGAAGAGGTTAAGGGTGGTCACCACATCGTTATGAGAGGGATCCTGAGGATGTGCATGTATGGGACTGCATGGTTGAAGCAAAGCTTAAAAGGATTGATGGGTACTGCCTATAACAACAAGATGCATCTTCTTTTCGGTAGTCCGTTCCATAAGAACAACACATGTTAAGAGTGCTTGATTTGGAGCAATTCTGGGATGGGTGACATTCTGAGAAGTTTCCCAAAAAGCGTGCGAGTGAGGGCAAAGCATGCTGAAACGATCCGTGTTGGTTTGTGGGGTCAGTCGATCATTTGGAAAGCACTTTGGGGCGTTACAAATGTTATCAGAGCCAGACCTCTCCCAGTACAATGTGGTTCGAGGACGAACCATGCAGAAGTTGGTGGGCATGTAACACCTGAGGTCAAAGAAGGCGAGGGGTGGTTTCACCGCATGTAACACCTGAGGCCGAAGAGGGCAAGGGTGGTCGCCACATCGGAATGAGAGGGATCTTGAGGATGTGCAAGTATGGGACTGCATGGTTGAAAGAAAGCTTAAAAGGATTGATGGGTACTACCTATAACAACAAGATGCATCTTCTTTTCGGTAGTCCATTCCATAAGAACTCTACAGTTAAGCGTGCTTGACTTGGAGCAATTTTGGGATGGGTGACCTTCTGGGAAGTTTTCTGGAAAGCATGCGAGTGAGGTCAAAGCATGCCGAAGAGACCCGTGTTGGTTTGTGGGGTCAGTCAATCGCCCGGAAATCACTCAGGGGCGTTACAATGCACCTGGAAGGTGTCGCTACCATTAAAGTATGTGGTCGTAATTGCATCTCACAACAGCTTAGCAGTGGAGAATCGAATAAATTTGTTGATACAGAAGAGTCTATGAAGTTGATTATCCATCCCTCAACAATTGTGTTATCAATCCGCCAACGTCGAAAAGGTAGGGTCTATTTGAAAAGGTTGTAGAAGGTCGCCATTGATATATCCAAAATTATGTTTGCTTAAGATATACATCTCGACCAACTGGGACCAAAAGGGATAGTTGTTGCCATCTAACTTGATGTCGATCGATGCCACTACATGGTCAAAATAAGTTTGTGACGGGGCTAAAGCATGGTTCAGAACTTCTGTCATTTTCATTGCAACTCAGGACAACAAGAATTGAAGACGAGGTAGCGTCATCAAAAATTGAATCTAAGTCAGCCATGAAAGAAGAATGGGAAGGTATTACTGCATGCCAAGATTAAAACCTGGGGGTTGATGCCAAGTCTAATGGATAGAGTATTTTTCATATTATTTTCATATATATTTTAAAATAGAGGAATAGGTTATTTCTACCCAAAAAATAGAAAAATTCTTGTAAACAAAGATGTCAAGTTCGTGGAGGATAAACAATTGAGATGGAAGAACAAACAAAAGAAGATGATGCAAGAATCGTTTCAATATTTTGATGAGGACATAAAGGACGTTCCAGTTAAAGGTACACGACCTTCCTTTGAGATTTATAAAACAAGCCACATTGTTGTCATATAACATGCAAAGTTTGAAAATGTTCAGAAGGATAAGAAATGACTTGAAGCCATGAAAGAAAATATCAAATTCATTGGAAAAATGGCATTTGGCAGTTGGTAAACAAACCTCAAAATAGAAAGATAAGTGGGTTTATAGGACCAATCTAAATGTTGATAGTTCTATAAACAAGTACAAGGCCAATTTAGAAGAAAATAAAATAAGCTTTGGATCTTCAGAACTTCAACTCTTCAGAGTCTTCAAAACTATGTCTTCAGAGTCTTCAGAACTACGTCTTCAGAGTCTTCAGCACTTGATCTTCAGAACCATATGTCTTCAGAAACATAAATCTTCAGAGCTTCAAGTCTTCAAAAATGCGTCTTCAGAGTCTTTCAGCACTTGGTATTCATATTGATTTCTTCAGACTACGTATCAGAGTGATAACTTCATATGCTTCTAAAGCTTTACTATTGTTCATGAGAACTTGTGTAGCGTGGAAACATAACTTGGTAGCTTTTGATGTTTTGGCCACGCCTTTTCATTAGAATCAGAATCTGTTTGTTACATACTTAACATAACAAACGTTAGTATAACAAAATTGTTCATACAAACATACTCATTGTTATCATCAAAACTCAGAGACATATTGCAGAACCAAATCATGTTCTAACATATATATATATATATATATATATATATATATATATATATATATATATATATATATATATATATATATATATATATATATATATATATATATATATATATATATATATATATATATATAGGATGGTTTTATTTACTCCAAGAGTAAGTGTTCAACACTTACTCCAAATCATAACCATTGATTTTCATTAATCCAACGGTTTTAATTAAAGTTTTATATAAAAAAATATTTCCAAAAATAATTAGATTAAATGATCAATTAAAATCGTTAGATTAATAAAAATCAATGGTTATGATTTGGAGTGTGTTGAACACTTACTCTTGAAGTAAATATAACCCTCCTCATATATATATATATATATATATATATATATATATATATATATATATATATATATATATATATATATAGGGCATATCTAGTGAGAATAGATAAGTTATATGAGAATGTGAAAATGAATGAGAACCATTAGATTGAAAAAGGAATGGCTGAGATTAAATTGTGGTCTTTAATAAATCATGTGTCATTAAGAGGAAAAAGAAATTATTAATCAAATTTTTAAAAATATATTTTAATCTCAACCATTAAATATAAATCCAATGGTTGTTATTACATTCTCACATTCTCATATAACTTACTCGTTCTCATATGATATGTTCTATATATATATATATATATATATATATATATATATATATATATATATATATATATATATATATATATATATTGAGAATGGATAAGTTATACGAGAATGTGAGAATGAATGAGAACCATTAGATTGAAAAAAGAATGGTTGAGATTAAATTGTGGTCTTTAATAAATCATGAGTCATTAAGAGGAAAGAGAAATTATTAATCAAATTTTTAAAAATATATTTTAATCTCAACCATTAAATATAAATCCAATGATTGTTATTACATTCTCATATAACTTACTCGTTCTCATATGATATATATATATATATATATATATATATATATATATATATATATATATATATATATATATATATATTTATATATATATATATATAGAGGGCATATCATATGAGAATGCCTTTTTTATATGAGAATGTGAGAATGAATCTGAACCATTGAATTTTAAAATAAATGGTGGAGATTATAGGTGAATCTTTTTTTTCTCTCTCCTACATTTTGAATTAAATGAGGTAGGAGAGAGAAAAAAAGATCCACCCATAATCTCCACCATTTATTTTAAAATCCAATGGTTTAGATTTATTCTCACATTCTCATATAAAAAAGGCATTCTCATATGATATGCCCTCTATATATATATATATATATATATATATATATATATATATATATATATATATATATATATATATATATATATATATATATATATATATATATATATATATATATATATATAATTTATTTGATGGAATTGAAACTGTTTTTTGTTGAGAAATTAATGGTGATTTAAACAACTAGTATCTTTGGATACATCTCCGAATTAACTTTGGGTTAACTCTGAGATGTATCTCCAAATTAAATTTTTGTAAAAAATAAGGGATAATACATATTCACCACCTGTCAATAGGGGGCAAGATTTGGTTTTCTCCCCTATTAATTTTTTTTTATCCCTCTTATAAAACCCAGATTTCATTTTCGCTATACCCCTTATCCCTTGTTTGGCTGACTAGGCATAGGGAATCTGATTACGTGACAACCCACGTTGCTTTTTAAATATTTTTTATTTATTTAATTATGGTTTTAAATGCCACGTTGGCACTGTTTGAAATAATTAAATTGCACTTTTCCAAAATTTGGCAATGAGAATCGAACCCATGTCTTATAGGATGCAGGAAATGGGTCCGGAAATATATGGATTTTCATAGATGTGTCCCATAATTCAAGAGTGTGATGAGAAATTGCATGGAGATAATAAGAATGTTTTTATCTTTAACGACCCAAATTGCATGAAAGATATGTCCTTTAAGATGTATAATCAATTTTTCTAAACGGTTATCTGGAAGAAGAGGTTCATGGAGAGCAATTAACCTAAAGGTTTCAAAGTGAAGGAATATTAAAGAAGGCTTGTTAAAGAAGGCTTGTTAAAGAAGAGTCTACTTGTTAAAGAAGGCTTTATATGATATTAAACATGCTCCAAGGGCATAATATAGTAGAATTAACGAATATCTTTAAGGTTTTGAATTTGTTAAAAGTTCAAGTGAATCTATATTACATATCAAAGAGGCAGAGGGTAATTTATTGTTATTTTTATTTATGTGGATGTCATGCTTGTAACATAAAGTAATGAGATCTTGTGTTAGATTATGCTAGGGATAAATTAAGATCTAAAAGGCATTAAAAGAAATTGACATTAAACAAACTTCATACTTTCTTTCCTATCTCTCACAAGGAAGAAGATACACTTAAATAGTTAGGGTTAAGACCCCACTAATGGGCCATGGGCCGCTAAAGAAAAAATACAGCAAAAGAGTAATAATAATAATATGCTAAGGACACCCCTATTTTAATAAGAAATCTTTTAATGAAGCTGGCATTCTCTTAATTCTCTTGGGCCTAATGGGCTGCCTATCAATACTCATATCCCCTTTAGGAACCTTGTCCTCAAGGTTCATGGAAGGAATTGAACTTGGGCCTTGGATTTGAGTGGAAAGCCCAATCGAAAAAGGAAAAATGTCGTTGGAATTCTGTGGAGATAATGAAGGATTCTGTGGAGATAATGAAGGATCTTGTGGGTCCCGAAAATCTGAAGAGATAGGGTTGGAAGACTTCACATCACGCATGGGGTGTGGTAACCGAAGCAAGCCAGGCGGTGGAGTGTTGGAATTGACCGAAGACAGTTGGCTTGGTGTTTTGAATCTCACCGCAGGATCAGAATTGAATGGTCTGGATGGTTTTGATAGGAGTCTGTTGGAAATAGTTGGAGACAGCTGGTCACGTGGGTTAACGTGTAACATTGGAAAAGCAGATTTGTACTTAGTCTTTTGCACTTTGGGTTTGGAAAACACATTTAACTTTATAACATTATCTCCTTGTACTTCCTCTGAGATATTAGACCCTTTTCTCTCCTCATTTTCTTCTGCCTCCTCTATAACTTTAAGCTCTTCTTCTTGGATCCTTTCCGAACACTCTCTGTCAGGTAAAGATGAAGGCCACAAGCCTTGTACGGTGTTAACTAAAAGGTTGGGTGCTTGGACAGAATTTCGTGTTTGGGTGGGCTGAAGAAACATTAGATGTAGTGAGGATATGGAATTTTGGTGGACAAGTTGTTTAAACTGATGAAATGTGGTGTGTTGTGGTAGGGAGGCAGAATCTCCTTCTAGGGTCATGGCAGCATTGTTGTGGTTAAAAGTAATTGAGGGAATAGAAAAGTCAGCCTGTATGGTGCCTAGTGTTCTAAGCCAAGCCATACCCAAGACAACATCTGCACCTTCAATAGGTAGGAGGTAGAAAGGCAGTTTGAATTGTTTATCTTGGAGTGTGAGTTTCACATTGTGACAAATACCTTCACATTGAAGGTGGGAACCATTGCCCACCATAACAGAAAATTGCGGAATAGGAGTTGTGGGTATATTAAGATGATGTGCAATACAAGGCTGAAGGATGTTATGAGTGCTGCCGGTATCCACCAAAACCATAACTGTTAGGCCTCCAACCAATCCTTTGAATTTAAGTGTTTGAGGCGAAAACTGGCCTGTTAGAGCATGTGTTGACAATTGGAAATAAGTATCTGCTGAATCGGTTTGTGTATCACCATCTTTTTCCTCTTCAGCCAATTGATTATGGTCAAAAACCTCTTCATCACTCAAAAGAATCAAGAATCTGCCCGTAGAACATTTATGACCGGGAATGAACTTTTCATCACAATTGAAGCACAACCCTTGGGCTCTCCTCTCTTGAATTTGGGCTTGGGATAATTTTTTGATGGGTAAGTGGGAAGGCTGGGTGGTGTATGGGCTTTTGGGACGAAAAGGGACTTGGGCAGAATTGGAGGTATTAGGTTTTTGGGTTAAGGCAGTGGCGGTGGTTGGATTGGGTTTTGGGTAAGGACTAGCATAGGGTTTAGAAAATTTGGGCTTAGAATCCTTAAGTTTGGCTTCAATCAATTTTGCTAACCCAATTGCTTGAGATATATTTGTGGGTTTTTGAATTGCCATCTCATTTCTAATATCAGCATTAAGACCAGAAATAAAGCAATTTAATATGGCATCATGTGGCAGTCCCACCACTTGATTGCCCAATTGTTCAAACTTTGTTTGGTATTCCACAATTGTTCCATCTTGCTTTAATTTGAACAATTCTGCCTGATGGTTGTCATATGTAGATGGGCCAAAACGTAACTCTAAAGCTCTTGTAAAGGAGGCCCAATATATTAATAAATGACTATGATGCATCCACTTAAACCAACTTAATGCAGCACCTTTCATATAAAAAGAAATTAAGGACAATCGATTTTCGGGTGGCATGTTGTAAAAATTGAAAAATTGCTCCGCTTGAAATAACCAAACAAGTGGTTCGGATCCATCGAACATAGGAAGTTCAAGTTTAGGTGTACGAGGTGTTGGTAAGGTTGGGATATGGGAGAGATTGGGATATGAGGGTTGGGGGGAAAATTGGGAAAAAGGAATATGTTGTGAAAAAGGAACGTTGAAGGGTTGGGAGGATGATAAAATGGACGGAATCGGAGGGTAAGGTACAAAAGTGGTGGCAATGTGAGGATTAGTGTATCTCATGGTGGCTGTGTGAGGATTTGTGGTTGAAAATGTGGCAGAATTTCGCATGGGAGTGTTTGTTGGTGAAAATTAGGTGTTGAAACCCTAGAATTAGAAAGTGGGTTATGTACCATACCTGAGGGTGATGGTGTTCCGTGAACAGTAGCATAGCTTGTAGGATTTACTGCTCCGTGAACAGTAGTGAACCCTCCGTGAACAGTAGCGGACCCTCCGTGAACAGTAGCGGACCCAACAGAGGTTACTGTTCCGTGAACAGTACCCGAACTTGTTGCAAAAGCTTGCTGTAGCTCTTTTTGAAGAGAGATTTTGGTGATGGCAGCCATGAGTGCTTGAAACCTAGAATCCTCCTTAGATTTGTCATTGTCTAATCTTGTTTGGAGGTTGGATAGATCTGAAGAGAGTTGAGTAAACCTCTCATCCATTTGTTCTTGGGTTTCTTGCATTGCATTGTTTAGGTTTAGGGTGGATATTTGAATAGCTTCTTCTAAGATTTCCTTAGAAGATGGGTTGGGGTTTTGGGGGAGCCATGGGAGGAAAGAGATGTGAGGAATGAAAGCACCAATGTTAGATTATGCTAGGGCTAAATTAAGATCTAAAAGGCATTAAAAGAAATTGACATTAAACAAACTTCATACTTTCTTTCCTATCTCTCACAAGGAAGAAGATACACTTAAATAGTTAGGGTTAAGACCCCACTAATGGGCCATGGGCCGCTAAAGAAAAAATACAGCAAAAGAGTAATAATAATAATATGCTAAGGACACCCCTATTTTAATAAGAAATCTTTTAATGAAGCTGGCATTCTCTTAATTCTCTTGGGCCTAATGGGCTGCCTATCATCTTGGTGGAAGAATTCAATACTAAAATACTCAAAAGTATTTTTGAGATGTCAAATCTTGGCATGATGTCTTATTTTTTTGGGCATGGAGGTAAATCAAGATTGTGATGGAGTTTTCATATGCCAAAAAAAACGTACATAAATGAAAACCTAAAATGAGCAATTTTTGCATGGACACGAACCTAAATCCATATATTTAGGAACAACTAATAAGAAGAGAGAGAATTTAAATTTATTTAAAATTTAATTTCGTTTTTAATTGCCAACATGGATGGTGGTTGTGATAATAGAGGAGAGAGATAATTTTAATTTTATTATTTAATTAATAAAAAAATGTGATTGGTTGTGTGTAAATCCAGATGTTATAGCTGTGTCCATCTAAGTATTTTCCACCTAAAATATGTTCCACGAGAGATTGTAAAAGCACCATTATTCCAATGAAAAAATGGAGAAATTTAATAAAAATGATGGAATTAGAAAAGTTGATGAAAACAAATATAGAGAGACTTGGTTGGTTGCTTGATGTATCTAACAATCACTAGTGAAGTACATTATCAAGATCTGAAAAGAATAATGATATATATCAAAGGGACAACTAATTATGACATTAAATATATATTATAAAAAATTTAAACTTTGTTGGTTATTCTGATAGTTGATGATATGAGAAGAACATCAGGTTATTGTTTTAGTTTTGGATTAGGGTTGTTTTCTTGGTGTTCAAAGAAATAACTTTAACTATAGCTGGGGTACAATTGGCACAATTTGTAGCAACAAAATGTCACAACTAATTAACTTTATATTTATTTTATTACCTTTATTTTTAATAACTTTATCACCAAGTTATCCTTTTAAATATTTTTTTAAAATTGTTATTTATTTTATTTAAAAAATACAGATTAAATGATAATGACCAAATAGTATGATTATTATTAAAATGATTAAATATTCAATTTAAATGTTAATTTTTGTTGCTATAGAAAAAAAACATGCATTTTAAAAAATAATAATGTTTCATGTGAGTGCCGAGCGGGGTGGGAAAATCCATTTTCCGTTGAAGGCGGAGGTAAATAAGACTGATACTGTGAGACAGCGACGGAGTTTGACGGGGTTAGTAATACTTTAACTCTTCTACATTCTGTCATGTTGTCACGCCTATTTTGCAACAATTTTTTATCGTTATTTTCTTTGCAATTAGAGGTGGAAATAGGCCAGACCGATAACAGGGGTCTACAGGCTCAGGCCAGGCCACACATTTTTTTAAATAGAGATGGCCTAGGCTTTTTTATAAGCCTATATAGTTAAAAAGGCTAGGCCTCAGGACATAAACAAAGTCTTTTAAGCCTACCAGACCGGCCTATTTAAATAAATATGAATAATTTTTTATTATCATTATGTTATGTTTTGTACTTTGAATTAAAATACATAAATAAAACTTGATTATCTTGAAGACCTAGTGAAAATAAGATGAAAACACGTCATGAACATTTTTTTCATAAGTTCTCTTAAACAAATAGTCTCACATAATTAATGTTAATAGGTAAGTTAAAATAAGTCAATGCAAACAAATTTTTAGTCTCTTGCTTTTTTAGTTAGTTAGTCTATTTAAACATTATTTTAAATGTTTATTTACATATGTATAAAATAAATAGGCTTTTATGTAGGCTAATCAGGCATTCGATAAGGTCAGACTCGGGCCTAAAAATAAACCTACAATAGGCTACAGGCCAGACTTAGGCTTCTTTTTTTTTTTTACAGGCCGGGCTCAGGCTTGGCAAAGCCTAGCTCGGCCCAACCTATTTCCACCCCTACTTGCAATGCCAAATTAGTTTAACAATAATCTCCCATTTAAAAAGAAAATTGGGGAAAAGTTATTCACGCTAACTCTCAATTAAAATAAATCAAGATTATCCACATTTTAAGTCTCTAACTTTGATAAACTTTCTCTTAATATCTTATTCAAATAAATCATTTTAATCATTAATACTACTTCTAAAAAGATAGAGAATTCATTTCCTTTATAACACACAAGTGACTATCTCGTTGGCCCACTTTAGAAGTGAAGCTACATATTCTAACCAATACATATAATAAAATAAAAAAACACTTAATTGTGTTTGTTATACAAAGAAAGCATAGGCATGAAACCCCCACTTCAAATGGGCAGTGTCTTATGTCTCCCTCTAACTGAGCTCCATGTATTCTTCTGTTTGTTTCGATATATACTTCCAATATAATTTTATGCACTTTCTGGTAGAAAATGCTCGATAAGAATGTATTCCTTGTGTTCATGTATTTGGTTTTAATTAGGACGTGAAAGGTGATCCTCGTATTGTCAAAGTTTTGGAAACTGCCTATTCAAATTCTCTTTCTCATCAAGTACTTGCTAGTTGCCTAAAGTTTTGTTTTTATGCATTGTTGGGTATGATTCAGAGGAAACTGAGGATATATATATTCAAGAGTTTTTTTATGATATTTTTCTTAGATGATCATAAGAGAAAAATTACAACAAAAAAAGAAAAAGAAAAAGTGACATGTATATTTTGGTTTTCTTCTTTATAGTGTCCAAATTAACAAAGAGGGAATAAAGTGATTATAAACGTATTAATTCTTAATCAGGTATCTGGTCTCTAGTGGGAAAGAAGTTTTCACTAAGGACGAATCGTTTGGGTACTACACGAGTTAAATTCTTGATGGAAATAAAGTTTGGTCAGTGAGTCGTTCCTCTGAAACACGAAATCAGATTAGTCGATTAACTATGTGGATCAAAACTTATTGACTAAACCCAAAAAAAAAATATTAATACTTACAACAAAGGTCAAACATAGACAATTATTTATTATTTACCCTTTTAGGGAGGCATATTTATTGTGATTACTATTTATGCTTATTTTTGTTCGGTTGGATAAAAATTTTGGTTATCTTAAAAAAAATTAAAGAAAAAAAAACTATCTAGTCCGCATTAAGAAGCAACAAATATTTGCTTAAGGATTAAGAACAATCATCATATCACTAGTAAATATTGTTTTTAAGTTTGACTAAATAGTCAGCACACATATTCTCATTTTCAAGAATGTGATAGTGACTATCTGATTTCCAAAGTGATGAATGGAAAATCAGCATGCTATCCCATGTGAGTAGCAAGCATGAAATTTGTATTGCACACAATGTTATATCATGGAAGCCACACACAAATTCTCCATTGGATCCCATGTGAGTAGCATGAAATTTGTATTGCACACAATGTTATATCATGGAAGCCACACACAAATTCTCCATTGGAGTCTCTTATTAGGCCACCAAAGTTGTCATCCCCGATTTAGTTTGAGCAATGTCATCCACGTTAAGGATATGTGAATCTGATTAGCCTATTTTCCAAGCAATAAGGCAAGAAGGGCTGTTAGTAGTCTCTTTATGCATATCCTTGAAAATTTGAGTAACATCATGATTCATAGATTTGATTATTGACAAAGAAGCCACGATAGGTAGGGGTGGAAAAACGGGCCGTGGCCAACCGGACCGGCCTGCGCATCAGCCAAAAAATGGCAGGTTGGATTGGGATTTTAGGCTCGCCGCTTGACAAAGCCCGCCCCGCCAAAACCTGCCGTCCGCCATACCCGCCCTGCCAAAACCCGCCGCCCGCCAAAGCTTGTCCCTCCTCCAAAACTCACTCTTTTTTTAGTTAATTCTAATAATTGTAATTCTTGATAGTTTATTTTATACATTTATCTATAAATATATGTAGTATTTTTTTAAGTAAATTTGTTAAAAAATTGCTTTTATAAAAAATTATTTTAAAAAATAAGTGAAAAGTTTAATTAAAAGGTAAAAAAAAAAAAGCCTATTAATCTATTAAAAAAATATAAATAAAAATAGGTGGGTAAGCCCGCCGCCCGCCATCTTGGCGGGGCGGGTATGACTTTTATGTCCATTTTACTTGGCGGGAATGCCCACCCCGCTTGTTTTTTTGCGGGCATATGGCGGGCCGGGCGGCCCGTTTTGCCACCCCTAACGATAGGCGTATTGTTATGATCGAAGATTTTTTTATTTCGAGCACACCAAGTGACACACATGGTAATGGGTATCACAATGTCAAGCTTTTCAATGTTGTCACGAGACCACATAAAAATCAAGTTATCCTCCTCAAGAAAATTGAAGTTATGACCCGCAATTAAGTTCCATATAGCTTGTGCCCGGTTACAATTAAACAAATAATGAAGCAAGGATTCAAGTTCTTTATCTCTATGATTCAACATAGTTCGTGTGGGGATCGCATTGGGGCATTACTTGACAAAGGAAGAATTGGATGTTGGCTAGGACTTTAGGCTTCCATAACTAGTTCTAAGAATTTGTATGTAAGAGAGGAACTATCCCCCCCCCCCCCCGATTCAACCAATTATGCATTGACTTTGCTGAATACACATTTGAGGTACAATGACTCCATATCCAACTACCATTGACATTGTCCACTAGGAGAGCTTTGGTTTATGAAATTCAATTTTGCAGGTTATCTCCCTCAATAGTAATTATATCTTTGATTTGAAGATCAATATTAATTGCAAAATTTAGTAATAAAAAGGGGGTTTTGCTTGAAAAGCGGTTCTAAATGAGAAATTAAAAAGAAGTAATTCAAGATTGCGAAGGAGATTAGGACTATTTATCGAATCCTGTTATTTTTACATGTTAATGAACTATGTACCTGTTGAGTTCCAATCATATTATTATCTCACTGCGAATTAACATAACCACTACACGCAATTCCTTGGTGTGTAACTCGCTAATTTATACAGTAATTTCCTAAATCCTTAGGCCAATTCAAAGACAAATTAGGTGTTCTAAGCGCGTTCATTTATTAGCAACAACTTCTAAATTCCTATTCCTAGTACATTACAAAGTTAAATAAATTTCCTAGTTCAGATAACTAGACTAACGGTCAGAAACCCCTAATCATCTAGATTAATTCGTATGACCATAAGAGACAAAAAATTAAACACAAGAACATTTTAAATAAGATAATAATATTAAAAGTACTCAACAAATCACAAACAACCATATGATCCAACAGAGTAAAAATAAGGTTCATCTCAAAAAGCCCTAATATAAAAAAACTCAGCTAGTCATTAAAAAATATACAAATACCTTGAGTGGAGAAGTATTCTTCACCAAAATATATGGAAGAATTGATCTCAAGTATCCAATGTGCTTCAAAATATCTCCTTGGATGACCATAGTTGTCACTTCCTATCTCTGATTCAGAATCCTTGAAAAAGGGGTCAAAAGATGCTTCAAATAGCAAAAATCTTATCAGCTGAAAAAGTAGCATCGCGTTCGCGACAGTCAGTCACCGCGATGCAAACCTCATCATGTCGTGATAGGATGCATCACGGACGTGAGATTTCCAGTAGAGAAACCCACGTTTTTCCTGCTTTTTCTTCACAATTTGAACTAAGTCTTCGTATCTTCCTTACATTAACGTTTTGCTCAATTCTTCACATTTTTATATGGCTTTTGATCATTCTTCTTCCGAATGCACCCCAATTTTTCATAAAAATCACGTAATGACATCTGTCATCATAACCCCAAACTTGAACCATTACTTTTCCTCATGTACCTTGTCTGCACACTGAACATTTCATCATAATTAAAATGCTTACCCTTACCAATGAAAGTCACCTTTTACTTATCAACGCTTCGGTTCACTGCTTCGATCCAACTAACTCAGAAAATTTCTTCCGACATACAAATACTCAACTTGTCTTTCATCTCACAATTAATCATTCAATTTGATAGGGTTATCACTCAATTAACATACAAAAGTATTTCACCATGAATTTTGAAATTTTTCGAAACGAATTAATCAAAGTCATATTTGAACACTCACTTTTGAGGTCTTTTTTTGTTGTAACATGACTTATGTCAAGGTAGGATAATTTAGGATAAAAGGCTTAAACCTTTGGAATTAGATACCTAATTCTTCTGATGTTATCGAGTTCCTTCCATTTCACTCTTTTATAATGCACTTGATACTAGAAAATTGCATATTATTGGTCCTGTTTTTTAAAACAAAATTGAAGAATCTATTTTTAACTTCTTATTTTTCTTTCTTTTACTTTCTTTTGATCAATTTCTCTAGTTCCCCCAACCCCAAACTTATTCGTTGCTAACTTCAAAGAGCAACATCAAACTTATTCTTTTAAAATCAATAAGGAAACTAAAAATTTATACCTAACTCCCAAGAGAGTGAAAGTATTTAATCTTTCAAGTCAATTGACTAAATTATATGGCTATGTTACCGAAAAAAAGGTTTTAGGCTCTAAGTGGTTAAACAATGAATATTATCATATTAACACAGGGTGGCTTAAAAAGGCTCAAAGTTTTCACAAACAAATGCCTCAATGTATATTTATCAAACCAATAGAATCAAAATAAAAAAAAATGCAAATTCCAAAAAAATGACTAATGCATGGATACTCTCATAAGAAGGAAAAGTAAACAATGGAAAATATTAGGCTCAAACTTTACTAAGGGAGGGTATCTGGATATTGAGTATAAATAGTCGGGTTCCCTTTTCTCTACCAACCTTCACTCTGCAAGGGAACTTCACTGTTGATCTTTCATTCTTTTCTTTTACTGGTGACTTTTTCTTTTCTTTGTTATGATCACACTAGTAAGATGGAAAATTAAAAACTGAAAGAAAAACACCAGCAAACAAGTTTATTAATTTCAAGCAAAGAAAAGTACAAGGGCAAGAGCTTCTAAAGACCTAGATAGTACCCTTCTATGGATCATAGTATGAAAGGGGAATAAAACATAAACTAAAACTAAAAAACTCCTAAGTCACATATTGTTATATTTGAAGTACTCGCTGAGATCCTGAACATCATCTTGAAATCTTTAATCATGTATGGCCCATAGATTCCTTATTTCAGCTCACCATTTCTACAGAGCTTGGTTTTGATCCATGAAGTAGGTCTCCATAGCATCAGATGTGGGAAAATTCTCCCGCAAGTTTTGGACCGACATGTGCTATGTCTGATCTTCATAGAAGGTTTGGAAGCTTGTTCCAAATCTTAGTGGTTTAGCATAAAATAGTGGGAGATTTCATTTACCCAATTTGTCATGCCCACATCATACTTCTCAAGCCTCTGCAAGTGATCAGGTTATTGTTGTTGATGTGGGGCTCCTTCTAGTTGGTTGATTTCATGAATGTAGACATTTGGATCTTCTTCTTATGGTGGAGATGATGGGATTCGTCTCATGGCACCTATGTTGATTGGTAATATTGGACAGACCATCACATCACCAAGTTGGGCTTGCACTCCAGCTAACAAGTCTAATTCATTAATAACACACAAGTGTCCACAAGTTCTTTATGGATCATCAGCCATGTATTTGATGTGTTCTACAATCAACATCCCAACATCAATTGGTTCATTGTTCAAAATTGCCAGAAAAATATGGTATCTCTTCACAATAAACTGAGTTTGGTTGGAAACAGCCTCTAAAGTTTAGACAATACATGATGCCCAAGCTCTAGGAATAGCATGCATGTCTTTATTGCTCAATCACAACATCTTCCCTTGAGAAATTACCCATTGAGATTAAGGGTTATAAAATTCAACCAACATTCTCTCCCGCATACTCTCACTTAAAGCAACACATCTCATCTCTTGAACATAACACATAGGAGGATTTTCAAGATGAAGGAGAGAGTTAATTCTAGTAGGACTAAAGTTAATGTGTTTATCTCTCACATATGATTGCAATCTTTGAATTGATAGTGAGTGACATTTGCGTAGAACTTTATCCCAAAAGATTGATTGGAATTTTTTGATCAAGCTGTTGAATCAATTCCAACCTCTTGCTCCTAACACATTAACCAAATCCTCGTAGCTTTTCAAGTTATAAACCTCAAAATCTCTCTCCTTTACTAAATTGTACTGTCAGACCATATTCCATTTTTCTTGGTGCTTTTCAGAGGCAAATAGGTAAGATGAAAAGGTTGGGGCGTTAGAGGAAGGTGAGTTGAATGATGAGAAATCTTGAATTTGGCATATTTTCTTGGGTGCCATCTGGAC
Source organism: Vicia villosa (assembly GCF_029867415.1). NCBI lineage: Eukaryota > Viridiplantae > Streptophyta > Magnoliopsida > Fabales > Fabaceae > Vicia > Vicia villosa. Next base: position 92,099,261 of record NC_081181.1, on the reverse strand, counting down.
AAGCTCAACAACGCCAATAGCACATAAATTTAAAGAAATTTAATAGAATATGAGTAGAAGAGGGGAAATTAGAAAATTGTATGGATGTCGTTTCTAAAGTGGAATTTATAGTTGCTAGTAGCTTTGTTGGCTCTGACGTCTCTTTTACATCATTATCTCATGCTTGAATTGGTGTATCGCGCCACAGCAGGGGTTTTCTTTTCCATGTTCAGTCCAATCCCCTTTTCCTTTAATTCTTTCTTATTTTCTCTTTTTCCATTTCTTCCTTTTATTTTTACTTTGGCCTTATTTTCTTCTTTCTTCAAAACAAGCTACACAACTAACACACATTAACTGATAAATGAAAATTAACTGACTAAAATTCTAAATTGCAAGGGAAATAAAAATGAAATTTTGCCTCCTATAAAGCGTTTGTTTAAGTTCACTAGCTTAACTATATTGTATAAGGATCTGTGAGCATTAGATAAACCTAAGAGTGATTGGAATACTCAACATTTGTGGTGACGAGGCCACCACTTCGGGTGAAACAGTTGAGGTCACTGTCTTGCTTATGATTGTAGGGTTTTGTCCAATAGAAGTCAAAGTCCCTTAAGTGCCAACGGTTGACCCGACTGATTGTTTTCCTTGGTTCAGAGCATTATTCTAGGGAGGGGATTGATTTCTTACCAGACGATACATTTCAAGAAGTTTTTACCACTCCTCTGACGCATATACGCTCGAAACTCATAACCATTTAATGCATGAATAATAAACAAATGAATGAACGTAAGAGATCACCTTCATGCAAAAAAAATAGAATTATCTGCACAAAAGGTCCCACTGGGCGTGCCAATTTGTTTATCGGTGTTTTCGATAAACAATCACGAGTTTACTGTGCTTGTGAGATTAACTCAAAAAATATCAAGATCAATTCGTGCAAGGTATTTGTGTAAAAAGCAATGTGTATTAATTAAATGCAACTGGTTGTATAAAGACAAAATAAATGCAACTCTTAACTAAAGAAAAGTCTTGGTAAATGAAAAGTATGTAAAATGCAATAAATGACATTAAACAAAAGCGGAAAAGTAAGACAACAAAAACAAATGTTTCATTTAAGGAAACAAAAAGATAATGAAAAGAAGGGCGTAGACCCATACATATTTCTCATACACAATTTCGCTCTTTGACTTGGATACTCCAATTTTATAGAGAATGTGTGAAACTTTGCGACCTTGATTACAAAGTATGAGCCGACTACTTATAGTACCCCAACAATAACCGTCTCCAACACTTATTCTTCAAAAAAAAGGAATAGATGTATCAAAACATGTTGTTTAACCTTCTGAACCACTTCCACATCGTTAGACCTCAAAAACTGCTGAAATGCCCATCATCCCACATTCGTATCTGCTAAGAACCACTAAATGCTTCTCATGCGCATCTGATTCATCACTCTTCAACGTGCCTCTTCCTTCACTTGACTCTTTGACTTAGAGGAATATTAAGTCCCTCTTGATAACTAATGACCTTGTAAACGCAACCGTCTTGTCGAAACCAAACTTTGTTGAATGTCCTTTTCAAGATTTTGGACATGTTTAGAGAAACGAGTGATCACAATCTTGTGGATGTAATTTTGTGATTCTTCCAAACCATACATATCGTGTTGGTCGGGACTTCTCAGTCGACACGATTGTTTATGTCGAAGCTTGTTAATGAATGCTTTCAACACTTAGTGTTTCTGAACGCATTGTTCTTTGATATCTTCCTTTTAGCTGGAATTTCCAGGCTAACAATGACACATTCCATAAAAGAGGCAGAATATTAACTGGATCAATTTTTGAAAAGAATGGAAGAGTTCACCAAATTGAGCGAGTTTGAAAAATAGTCATATAAAGAAAAGTGAAAGGAGTAATCAATTGTAGATTTATGCGGTGATGCATCTTTTGATGCATTTTAGATTGTAATTGATGCACTTTTTAATGTATTATCGTCAACGATGTAATCTTGATAAGATTTAATACATAAGTAATATATATTAAGTAATTATGACGTAAATTTTGATTGTTTCTATTTACATGTTTTATGGTTTACAACTATTGTTTCTGTTTTCTAAGTTTTTTGTCGATTTTTGGTTTGGGATTGATTCTAGAGATGCATATCTGGCTAAACCCTATTCTGATTTTTTTTTAAAACAAGGAAATTTTGGATGAGCATATCCGAATAAACCATTTTTTTGTAAAATAATAGTGTTTATACGGAGATGCATCTCCGAAAAGTGATCTGATGACATGATAGGGTTTCTAAGATCCAAAGTGATCTAAGACTTGTATAAATAGGGTATATCTCATCCCATATTTTCTACAAAACATCCAAAATTAGAAAATGAATACATATCTCCACCTTGCATTTGTGTATTTCAATGGTCAGAAGCTGTCACATCAGTTTAGGGTCTGCGAGGAATTAACTCCCGCCGACCTGATATCCAAACTGAATACTCTCCTGCAATATCTAGAAAATCGACGAGTTGTCAAGCTCAAGTATCATTCACCCTCATTTGACAGCAACAGGAAGATACATTTCACCAATTACGAACTAAAGACGGATGCAGCTTTAGAGATTATGTTGAATACTTTTCGTCGTTATGCAACAAATTAGGATCCAATTGAAGTGGATACGAAGATTCCAAGATCCGTTGAAGATATTATCAACATGTTGCAACGTCATGAACTACCTATTTATAAGGATATGTAATGTTAAAATTTGGATGATCAATTATATATGTAATGTTTAGTGTTTTAATTTAATGTCAAGTTGTTGTGGTTTGTAGAGCTTGCTCATGAGCATATTGTCTCTGTTTTTTGTTTTTCATTTAAAGTATCATAATTATTTTTTGGATATACATCTCTGAATTATATCAGATATAATTTATGAGATACATCTCCGAACTAAAATCAAATATAATAAGAAATAGATGCGTCGGAGATGCATCTTCGAATTCTATGAACAATTTTGAGATTTTACCAAAAATTTGTGAGAAGACATAGAGATAAAAAAAGAAATTGTCAAAAATTAATGTTATAATCCGTTAGACACATAAATAATCTGTTTATTATTAAAAAAACAAAATGAAATAATCTATATTAGAGGAACTAAAGGAAAAAACCTCATAACTAAAGGATAAAACTCATAACTAAAGGAGTGACAAAACGTATTATTAGTAAAAAAAACTTATTGATTATTCAACCAAAGAATAAAGGGGTTGTTTATCAAACAGCTGTATACGAGATAACTTTCAATCTCAAGGATAGAATGTCCTTAACAGCTACATTCAACTATCAAAATGGACATTATAATATGACCACCAAGGAATGAAGCCAGCTGCATTCAATACTTTGGATGGTGACCAATCATGCAGCAATGATAATGGGGTCAATAAGCTATTTATTTTTTAGAAAGAAAAAGCGGATAAGGCATTAATGCAGTATTAGATACTATCTATACGTAAAATATAAGGTGAATTCTTATCTAACCAACTCAAAAAGTTGGATAATGTTATCTCTTATGTAAAATATTTTGAAAACAATAAATAATTATAATATTTAATAAATAATTAAATATGTTAAGATTAGATGACATTATGTGATTGGTGGAAGGTACACTACCCAACTTTTTGTGATGGATAGTGAAGTTGTCCCAAAATATAATGTCATAATTTATTGCTTTGAACAACCTTTTGTATGTGGTGCAAATTAGTAACAAATTATGGTCCTTTCAAATTACTCCCTCCGTTTTTTATTATAAGTCGTTTTAGACTTTTTCACACAAATTAAGAAAAATAATAATTGTTGTATGAAAATGAGAAATTATGAAGGTTTTTACAAAATTATCCTTCATTAATGATATGTGGAAGATAAATTTATATAATTGAGAGAAGAGAGAATAATAAATATTTAAGGATATAATAGGAAAAATAGCATTAGTTATTCATTGAAATTGTAAAATGACTTATATTTAAATACAATTTTTTTTTCCAAAATGACTTATAATAAAAAACAGAGGGAGTATTAAGCATTCAACATTAATGTTTGTTTGTTATTCTTTATTAATTGTATCATTTAATGAAACTTTATAGTTGTCACGTTATTAAGCAATATAAACAATTCAACATATACATCTGTTCACTGCAAATATATGTTAATTTATTGTTGATCTAATAGAAACCTATTATTTAAAATAGTAACCTAACATGATTGATTTAAAATACAAAGCAATTATTTTTCTACACGGTTTAGGGTTAGGGACTTAGGTTTGTTGAACTAGATGGATGGGAAAACATGTTGGCCACCTATTATAATTTATATAATATCAACTAGTGAGAAACCCGTGCGTCCGCACGGGTTCTGGTGTGGGTTGGACCGAATTTATCAAATACATATAGTATTAAGTTAAAAAATGAAGAATTTATTTTTTTGTATGAAATTGAAATATAGAAGTTATATTGTTTAAACAAAACTATTAAATTGAAAAAAAATCAAAAATAATATTTATTTATAGAATATGGTTTAATATTAATAAAAAAAATAATATATTAAATATTGTTTAGATTTTACTTGCTAAACATGAATAAGAATAAGAGGCAATTGAATGATATCAATGAAACCTCTTATACAATCTACTTCTTAAATTAGTCAATATATTTTGAATAGAAAATTAAACTATATGAATTTGAACTAAGACACTTAATATATCATATACTGGTCAAATATTTGTATTTATATTGATGTCATCACGTTTAAAACTACACTGACATAAATACACTTAAAAGCCATTGAAACTTGCCGCATAAATACACATAAAAGCCATTTACCATTTGTTTTTCTAATTGAATTACAAGAAGTATGAGAGGTTAGTGTTAAAAGTTCATTTTCTTAATACGATGGACCTTTATCGTCAGGGTCTTTTTATGTTGGGGACCATTTTCTAAGTGTAGTTGAAGAACCTGAATCTGCTGCAATTATGAAATCTCCATTCCTAAAAATGTATCAAATACTCCAAGCATTGAAACTTGCTCAATTGGGATCTGACAAACTTGCTCAAAGTGGATCTGACATTGCATTGAAACTTCACTTGATGCAATTTGTAAAAAATCTTCAAAATGGTGGAAGTAGAGATGAAAGGATGGATTGAAAAAAAAAAGAATGTGGCATTCATCATTTGTTGTTATGGTATTTTTTTTTTCATTTTCATATGGATTCAAGTATTTTTGTAACATGGTTGTATTAAATTAAGAGAGGAATGTATGTGCTATTACTTAAAAGCCAATGAGTCTATAAAGTTTTGTTAAAGGATTCATATTAGACAAACACTAGAAACTTTTACTTGTAAATAGGATGTTTCAAATTCCTTACATAAAGTCCATATAAACTAACTAAAGTTCCATAGTCACTGCATCCAGAAATGTGAAAAAAAAAAAAACACTAATACAAAATCTGCTTGAGCTTGAATTCCATTTAGGGTTTGAATGGGGCAAAGACAACTACTGAATTGTGTCCACCAAATCCAAATGAATTGGAGATAGCTGCAAAAAGGATAATAAATAAAGGTCAATAACATATAGTTTTTTTATTTTTCATTTTTATCAATATTCACACCACACTACAACGGCCAAGGGCTACTACAGCGCTTTTTTTGGGCTACTAAAGCGCTTAAAAGCGCTGCCAAAGCCAGCGTTGCCGTAGGTAACGACAGCGCTTTTGAAAGCGCTCTCGTAGCCCCTCCTATAGCAGCGCTTTTATCCAGAAAAGCGCTCTCGTATCCCCCCCTATAGCAGCGCTTTTTTCAGAAAACGCTCTTGTACCCCCCCCCCTATAGCAGCGCTTTTTCAAGAAGCGCTTTCGTAGGTTGCGCATTTTTTTTATGCTTTTTTTTTATTTTTTATGTTTTTTTTATCTTAGGCATTTTTTTTATTTTTTATGCTTTTTTTTTACCATTATATACCAAAATAAAGTATATATATATATATATACCATGGATAAAATACCATTATATACCAAAATAAAAGATATACACAATTAATATAAGCCCGAAATTCGTGTCCTCTGCATAATCACATGTTTACTAACAGATACATATATAATTAAATCATCAACGGAATATATGCCCGAAATTCTCAAAATCCACCGAGCGCACGATCCTGGACCTGCAAAGTATGAACAGAACAATACGGTCAATTAAAACAATCCCCACAAAGTTTCAAAACAGTCTTAAAATATATACCCCTAATAATGCACCAAACACAAACTATGTAATCACGACCATGCATAAAAACAGAGTGTTCTGATACACTTAATAAACATAAGCATAATCTTTTTCACTAAATGTGTATAATTTTTCAAATTGGAAAATAATAGATGAAGAACTTACATATTTATAACTATGTAGAGAGTGATAAAACAATTGAGAAATTGCTAATCAACTTAACACATTAAATTAAAAAAGAAATAGATTTAATTTGCTTCCAATCTAAATGAATGCTAAGAATAGGTATGTTTGGGAGGAAAATTGTACAGGAATTTCAATGATTTATACAGCAAAAACATGACTTATGCTCAATGGTTCTCCTACTTCAGCTTAACTGAGCTTCTAGAAATCAATCTATTAGACAACTCCAAAGCAATATATGCAGACCTACCTACCACCGACCAGCAAGAACAAAGAAAACTCAGCAAATCCTTGATCTGTTCAATCATCATCTGAATCTGCAAAACAAGAAAAGAAAAAGACTCCCTTAAGCTAAAATAAAGTACAAATTTACCCAAGACACAGTAGATGCTGGAAACTGAATGCAATAACTAGACAAAGTTTTGATTGCAATAATTAAAACAAAGTAGGTATACAGGACTAAGAACCAAGATTTAACTAATACAAAATGATTGAGAGTAGAATAACCGTAAGCATATCACAAACTTGGGGTAATAGAAGGCTCAAAGTAGGCATCTTTAACAAAGTCCAATGAAATCAACAAAAACAAATAGACAAACCTTGTTGTTCTAATAATCCAAAGAAGAAAGAAAATTAGCCCCAATTCTATCAGGTTCACTCAGATCTCAATCCTCTACTTGGAATATCATTTATTGTAAATTAGTTGAACAAATTTTGTACATAAAGTTTACCTTAAATTTAACACAGCCACGTCATATAGCCCAGAGGGATAAAGCAATATAGATCACTAACAATAATCCTGTCACAGACACCCTCAAGAACAACATTAGCTACATGTTATTGATAGGAACACTATTAGAAACTCAACCAACAGCATGTCAAACAATTACAGAATTTGAGAAGTTGTTACCAAATTGATCAAAAGAGCCCAGTATCCTTGTGAGCTTTCTACTATCTCTTAGCAATATAAGAAGTTTCTCTGCAACAACAATTAATGTAAAGTTCACAACCAATTGACAGGAAAAATTAGACACAAATAAAAGTTGAATATTAACACAGATATTTGAGCTATGCTATATCTACACTTATTTTCCTACACTTGTATATTACACCGTATATTTTAACACAGATAGATACTTGTGCACAGAAATTAAGATAGAATAAATTAATAAAAAATGAATTGTATACCTTGTATGTAGAAAATTACGGTGTTGGTGTAAGCTAGGGGTGTATGTTTACTCAATCAATAAATGTTGCAATAATGAGAAGGGGTTGTTGGACTAGAAATTTGAAGGTTTTGTTGGACTTAACCTGCATCGCCTCATTTCTATCCAAGTTGTATTGTGTCACAGAATATGAATCAAATAACTGTACCCCGAAGGATCCTGCCACAGAAGACTTCGGGGTACAATACTTGATTCATATTCTGTGGAACATAATCGGCAGGGGCACATTGTGTTCTATCCTTTACCAGTTCATCCACTGTTTGAAGCTCAACCTACAATAGAAAAACGTGATTATTACTAACTACATATAGAAAATCTTGAATCATGTTAATTTCCAGATACATTATATTGAAAAAAAATTAGAATGTGAAAGCTAAAAGAGTTCAAAAGTTCCCTAGAAATGAATGTTCTCAACACGTTCCACATTGGAACTCGTAATAGTGGCTAATAAAACAAAAAGTCCTATGCTTTATGTCCAGAAAAGATCATGTAAAAAGCGATCAATCCTGGAGGCCCTTTAAATCAATTCATACTAAATTAAAAAGTGTATAAAACTATAGATAATACATCTATAGATGTAAATACTAACTTCACGGATCTAATGAAACTTTTATTCCAAAAACAAATTACTTGAATTTTTTTTTTCTGCATAAAAACCTAACAAACTTTGTCTTCAATACTCTAAATCACACTAATAAATATAATCCCTTGTAGGTCTCATTATCAATAACATCTTCTACTTACTTGATACATGTCTTCAATACTCTAAATCACTGATAAAAACCTAACAAACTTTGTCTTCAATACTCTAAATCACACTGATAAAACCTAAATCACTGATAAATTAAAAAAGCCCCAATAATATTAACTATAAATTAAAACCTAAATCACACAGATTTTCAGAGTTTCAGATTTTCAGATTTTTAAGAGCAAAACACAAAATCAGATTATCACCGGACCTATGGCAGCAACAATGCAATGACAGCAAACCCATTCATTAAAACCTAACACAAAACCCTAAAACTACTACAGACCCTAAAACTACAACAGTGAATTTCGCTAACCTTCACAAAGTGAAACTGCTCAGCAAGAACGACGGCGGCGGCGAGAAGATGTTGAGTGGTGGTCGGTGTTGTGGAGGTTGGCGGCGGCGATAGACGGTGGAGGTTGGCGATGAACGAAGGAGAGAACAATACTGATGGCGCAGTGAAGAAACAGTGAGAACGATGAAATAATGAAAGGTTTTAAACGCGTCTGTTTTAATTTGTTTTAAAAAATTTAATTTTAAAATGACCTACGTCAGCGCTTTTCAAAAGCGCTTTCATAGGTACCCCTATACCAGCGCTTTTTCGCTAAAAGCGCTTTCGTACCATATACCTATACCAGCGCTTTTTAAAGCGCTTTCATATCTACCCCTATATCAGCGCTTTTACAAAGCGCTTTCGTAAGGTGGGCTATACCAGCGCTTTTGAAAAGCGCTTTTGTAGACATGGGCTATACCAGCGCTTTTTTAATGTTTTTTTAGCGTGTTTTTTAAATTTGTTTTTAGTGAAGCCTATGCCAGCGCTTTTTCCAAAAGCGCTTTCGTAGGGGTGCTGCTAAAAGACAAATTTGGCATAGTGCCAAAACAACACCCTACTTACCAACACTAACTTCATGCTTTTTCTTGAAATTAGGGACAGTATCAATTGTAACATCCTCTTCCAAATTCTGTAGAAAAATGAAAAATAAAAATCAGATTTATTATTCATTAAGACTATGTGATAGTCAATTTTTTATCCGAAGATTGATTAATAAGATGAGTTTCTAGGTTAAGACAGTACATCTTGGTTAATGGTTGGATGCAACCAGTCTGTAGTTATTGCTTTGATAGTTGCTATAGCTTCCAAACCACCAGCAGCACCTAGACAATGGCCAATCATTGACTGTAAAAAAGAAAAGAAAATCTATAATCATAAGCTTCAAGATCAATAAGAGGAAGTTGTTAGAGTGCTAAAATATTTAAAAGTAAATAAATTTGTTACCTTAGTCCCATTCATTTTTAATTCTGATGTAACCTTAAAAACCTTTTTGATTGCATTAACCTCAGCCAAGTCACCAGCTAGTGTTGATGTAGCATGAGCATTCACATAGTTCACCTTAACAATTTAAAAATTAACCAATTAATATTCATCAATTTTACATATATTTGAATCGGATTGAGTTTGATGAAATCACGCCGACACTCTGATTTTGATAAAAACCCGAGATATAACTTTTGCTTAAATCACAACTGTGATTCTGTCAAATTCATTGTCACTGCTCTCTTTCTTACCTCTTTAGGGGAAACACCGGCGGCGTCTTGTAAACCTTTGCTTATGCAAGATGAAACTCCAAATCCATCCGATCTTGGATCAGTCATGTGATGAGCATCACATGTTACGGCACCACCCAAATATTCAGCAATAATTCTTGCTCATCTCTTTGTTGCACTCTCCAAGCTCTCCATTATCTTCACTCAATGATACAAAATCAAGTTCAAAGAAAAACTTATAAATACACAATGCTAGTAAAAATAAGGATTAAACTCGAGTAAAGTAATATCAACTGTTGATTTTCTCACTTTACGAACTATTCATTCATTATAGAGGATGCAAATTCATGAAACAAAACGGCAAGTTTAAGATTCTACCAGGACACCAGCGCCTTCGCCAATGACAAAACCATCGCGATTTTTGTCCCACGGTCTTGAAGCCTTCTTAGGCTCATCATTCTTCTGAGATAAAGCCCTGCAAGCAACGAATCCTCCAACACCAGAAGGTATAATCGAGGCTTCAGTACCACCAACTACCATAATATCTGCTTCACCACTTCTAATGTGATGAGAAGCTGCACAAAAGCAGTAATTTGTTGTTGCACAAGCAGTAGAAATGGAGTAATTTGGTCCCATTAGTCCTGTGTCTATAGCCAACAAAGCAGAGCTCATGTTAATGGTGTAGGGAATGAAAAATTGATTGATTTTTTCATGTCCTCTATGAGTCAGAGCATCAACAGCATTGTTAATACTGCTCACACCTCCCATTCCTGTCCCCACTAGAACTCCTATTCTTGTTTTATCCATCTGTTACAAAAAATAAAGTATACGTTAGAACATCGACTCCGCTAAAAAAAATAAAGATATAATAAACACGGTATTTGTTAACGAAGTTCGGCCAATTCTGCCAACTTCAGAAATTTTTAGGCTTACATTGTTAAGGGCTTCATATCCAAGAATGTGGCATTCATCACTCCTCACGCCCATGTCTGATTGTACAACAAATAAGTTTCATGATTTAATTGAGCTCACTTTGGTGGGAGAACTCTACTACATACACAACTCCAGTCTACATAAACAGAAAATGTTTACCAACAATGAACAGTCACAAAAATACCATTTGCTGCAGATTGGATGATTCAAAAGCGGGTGGCAGCATAATTTTGAAGTACCAAAACTTTGACATATTAGAACTCACATCAACATTTCGGCGATCTGGATTGCGTTTAGTGCAGCTACCTTGCGAATCTGATCCCCGCAAACAAAAATGTCCAACCTGTGTGTATAATCAACAGGTTTTGTTTTGTTTTCCCTGCTAATCTGTACTTGAACACAACAGCTCATACAAACCAAGTGAAATTGTCTTTATTCCTCAGCTACTTGCAGGAAAACTTAAGATATTTATAAATTCTTTTATTGGCATTCAAGGTAAGTAAATAATAAACTACATGTTTTGGGATAACTTTTGCAGCACCTTGTATCAATAACTTCTGCCGCACCTAATGATTTTTCAAAACACTGGACTTGTACTTTGTCAACCAAGAAATAATTTAAATTTCCTTTTAGATAAAGCCAATAACATCAAGTTGTTAAGAAACACGAAAGCAAGAGTATAAAAAGTCGTGGTAATATACTTTATGATCCAAACCAGTCTTGAATTGTAAAACCAATAAGAATTATTATCGTCTCGCTGTCGAACACGGAATCGCTTCAGCTCTTACCATAATAACAATTGTCAAAAAGGTTCTAACCATCGTTATATAGGATGTCTTATATAACTCAAAACTTCAACTTCATGATTAAATTTTTTCCTTCCTTGAGCTGCATTTGATTTCAACAATTTGATAGTAGCCTGCGTATGATCAAGTTCACATCCAATAAGAAATATATTATTATTAGAACAGTTGCTTGTTATTAGACAGGGAAATGCAGAATCACAGTTTCTACCAAGTTTCAAGTGCTTAGTTCTCTTCCATCCAAATAATCATTTAGTACACAAAAGCATCAATCTGAGTCCATATGAAAATTTCAAGTTTGTTCAACCTGTCTGAAATTGTTTTCTCTAAGTCAATGAAGAGTCCTCTGAAATCCATGAGACACACAAAATCCATTCAAAACCAAAGATTCACAGGGAGAAGAAAAGAGATTGGAAACTAATGCATAAAGAAAAAAATAAACTTACTGAAAAATAAACTTTTCGTTCCCGTCGGCTCTTTCATATTCATTCTCGTTCCAAACCTAATTCCAACAGAGGGAAGTATAGAAAGAAAATGGGAAGAAAGAAAAAAATGGTAGCCAAGGATAACACAAAAACATGTTGAAACAAATTATCCGAAAACGATATCTCAATATGATGTATAATAGCAAAGCTGAAACTAACAATTAATTCTATAAAATTGAAGTTAGTGAGAAAGTAAGTTACCCAGAGACACCATCGGCAACAACAATAACTCCTCCATTATAGTTGCTCACAAAAAAGCATCTTCCCCACCTTTCTCATTATCTCGTACATGTCGAGAAGAATAAGCAGTTTTTCAGGTGACCTATTGCTTCTGGCAACAGCCTCTCCAAAACTAAGAAGCATTGCCATACAGCAGAAACAAAAACAATAAAACTAAGGAAGTGATGAACCATATCCAAGATGTATGTAGAGAAGCAATAATAAAAAAACTGCATCAAATAGAAGAACATTAAAATACGATTCTACACCATTAATCAATAATTCCATATATACCTGGAAAAAGCCCACTTGTTGGAAACAAACTCCTCAGCTTCTCTTCAATTTCTGCAAGAAATTGGTCAGCGCTAACTTCACAAAGGCGATAACAGTTGTTACGTTTGAACTGGTGTTTATTCAGACCTGCATTTCATTCAAAACAACATAAACAACAAAGAATCTCAAAATCAGTATATGATTCGTTTGAATCAGCAAACCGAAGGGCCAACAACAAAACCATAAGTTTATTTTCTGGACACTATAACAACAAAACAACAACAATGTCTAAACCTTCATCCTAAAATACTCAAATAATTAGAATAGAAACAATGTCCAAGTTAACCCATACCTTGTTAGCTTCAAACTCAGCGGTAGAACTCGATTCAGTCTATAACCTGAAAAATAAACCACAAAATCATCAAATAAACCACTAAAACCCTACCTACAAATTCAAAACCATAAGTTTATAAGAACCCTAACTACAAAATCAAAAGCCTAAGTTTATAAGAAAACCAAAGAGAACCCATACCTAGTTAGCTTCATAACTCAGCGGTAAAACTCGATCCAGTCTATATCCTGAAAAACAAACCACAAAATCATCAAATAAACCACTAAAACCCAAACTACAAATTAAAAACCCTAACTTTATAACCGATTATCACTATTTGAAACCCTAAAAAATCTGAATCCAATCGATTCGCACACCGTAAACCGATTTAGACACCATTATTGTTTCAGATAACAAAAGAGAAAGAAGGGAGAAGAAGAAGAAGAAGAAGAAGAAGAAGAAGAAGAGCAAAACGAAGAGGGATATGGAAGCAAGATAGAAGCAGAAAGAGAAAAAAGAGAGAAAGAAGGTTGCTGTAGAGAGATAAGAGAGGATGTTGTAGAGAGAAAAGAGAGAAAGAAGGTTGTTGGGGAAATTTTGAGAGAGAGAGCGTGAGGAAAAAGAAAGTGAGAGAGAAGAAATTGGAAATGAGTAGAAAATTGAAATATGCATATATAAAATGATCACTTTAATATAATAATAATAAAATCTGACCAAAAAATGAGAAAAGACAATAAAAAAGCAAAATTGGGTAGGTGTTGGCAAAAGGGCAAAGGGCATAATAGTATTAACCAGGTACTTGTATTTTCTTATTTTATAGATAATGGCAGAGCTAGGATAAACTACCAGTTTTTTTTATAATAATGTGATATAACTATATTTGTGACTAGTGAGGGACGTGTGAGAAGGTGAAACAAGTTGATCATGTTCGATAATTTTGTGAATATTTTGATATGATAATAATTGAAAGGGTTAGTTTGAACTAATATTTTAAAAATCATACCAATCATCGAATCAATGAGGATATTAGATCGTAAATTATTTGATTGAACTATTGAGTTATTGGTTCAACCATGTAACTAAATCGAATAAAACTAAATAATTCAGTTGAATAAACATATCTATATTATAAAACTATTTAATTATTAGATCGATCGAAACGGATAATTCGGTCTTTAAAAATATCACGACATCTAAAATTTAAAAACATATGTATATAGATATATGTTGGAGTGATTAAACTTCCCCTCAACTAAGTAGAGAATATACTCTACTCTCATTGAGAGTATAATACTTCCTTTTTGTCAATAAAAAAGGCGAATAAAATATGCACTACGATAATTTAAATATGCAAATGTATCGACAACTAAACATTTAAGAAAGGAAATGTTGTGAAAAACGATGTCAAGAACAAAATATAATAGGGAATTAGGGAAGATAAGAAGACACAAGGAATTGGTTATAACTGCTATTCTTTTACTTTCTCTTAAAACAAGATTACAAGTTTACAAGAATAACAAATAACCTCTCTCACCCTAAATTAGGATTTGCAGCTTAGCAATGATGAGAAACTAGTATGCTATTTATAATAAAACCTAACATACTAACTAATGGGCTTTTTCCACAAGGCCCATTACACAAGCCAACTTAATAAACAAGCTAACTTAACAAATTAGAGTTTAAACACTAAACCTAATTTAACATGCTAACAACCCTAACATCTTCGACACAAGCATGTGAACAACCTTCGACTTCATGCTTAATCCTGTCGAACCAAGAAGCTACCCTTCGACCATACTAGAGTTTGATCCAATATCTCACAAATCTCCACCTTGGACCTAACTCTGCAACATCAAGGGAACAAACTAACTTTCTACATGCAGCTTTATCAACTGCATACAGTGGAAAAACTTGCAACTCGACAATGTCTTTGTGATCATATCAGCAGCATTGTCCTCAGTCGAAACCTTCAGCACTTGGACTTCTCCATGCTCGATTACTCCTCTGACAAAATTCAGCCTCACATCAATGTACTTAGTTCGCTCATGATAGGCTGAGTTATTCGACAGATGTATTGCACTTTGACTATCACATTTAACAGTGATACCTTTACCTTGAAGTTTCAGCTCCTTAGCAAAACCGTCAAGCCACAATGCTTCTTTCACAGCTTCAGTTAGGGTAATATACTCCGCTTCAGTGGTTGATAGAGCAACAACCTTCTGAAGTGTTGCTTTCCAACTAATTGTTGTGCCAAACATGGTGAAAATATATCCAGAAATAGACTTTCTAGAATCCATACAACCTGCATAATCAGAGTCGACATATCCTTCGATTGCTGCTTTACTATCTTCACCCAAGGCTCCACCATAAATTAGGACTCTGTTCAGAGACCCATTTATGTACCTTAAAATCCACTTCAATGCTTGCCAGTGAGCCTTTCCAGGATTCGCCATGTACCTGCTTACAAGACTTACTGCATATGCTATGTCGGGTCTAGTACAAACCATAGCATACATCAAAGAACCAACTATGTTAGCGTATGGGATGCTGTTCATATAAGCTCTTTCGACATCAGTACTGGGACACTGATTAATACTCAGTTTGAATTGAGGGTTTGTCAGAGTCACAATTGGCTTCGAATTCGACATACCAAACCTTTCGAGAATCTTTCGTAGATATGCCTCTTGAGATAATCATAACTTCGACTTCTTTCTATCTCTTCGAATGTCAATTCCAAGAATCCTAGAAGCAGCTCCCAGATCCTTCATATCGAACTCCTTATTGAGTTCAGCCTTCACCCTCATCACATCTTCGACATTGTTGCTTGCTATGAGAATATCATCCATATAAAGCAACAAAATAACAAATTAATTACCAGGTCGAAATCTGAAGTAAACGCAGGGTCGAACTGACTTCTAATGAAACTTATGTGTGTCATGAACTTGTCAAATCTCTTATTCCACTGTCGAGGAGATTGTTTCAGCCCATATAAAGATCTCTTTAGCTTGCACACATAATCTTCCTTTCCCTTTTCGACATACCCTTCAGGTTGCCTCATCAGGATCGTTTCATCTAAATCACCATATAAGAACGTAGTCTTCACATCCATCTGTTCCAGTTCAAGGTTGAACTGTGCCACCATGGCAAACAACATTCGAATGGACCTATGCTTCACAACAGGAGAAAACACATCATTGAAGTCGACACCTTCTTTCTAAGTGAAACCCCTTGTCACATACCTTACCTTGTATCTTTTCGATGTCACTCCTTCAATTCCTTCCTTAACTTTGAAAATCCATTTACGGCTGACTAACCTGGCTCCAGCAGGTTTCTTGATCAGTTCCCAAGTGTGGTTATCATGAAGAGATTTCATCTCATCATCCATGGCCTTCAGCCATTCAGTCTTATTTCGACTCCTCATAACTTCCTTATAATCTCTAGGTTCATCATCAAGAACTTCACTGACAGAGATTAATGTATAAGCTATAAGATCTGCATACCCAAGTCTCTGAGGTGGCTTGATGACTCTTCTTGACCTATCTCTTGACAATAGGTAGTCATCGACAATTTCCTCAACTTCCTCAGCATCTTCTGCTTCTTCTTTGACTTCGTCAGGGATATGCAATTCAGCATCAGCTTGCTCCACCTCAACATGAATCTCTACTTGTTCCAGCTCTTCTGCACTTCGACCATCATCATCAGTTTTCTTGAAGGCCATCTCTACTTCATTGAAAACTACATCTCGACTTGTGATACACCTCTTGTGACTTGGCTATAGGCACCATAGCCTATAAGCTTTGACTCCTTCAGTGTATCCCATGAACATGTATTTCAGAGCTCTAGGTTCGACCTTGTCTTGCCTAATGTGAGCATAGGCTATGCAGCCAAATACTCTCAGTTTGTCGAGATCTGGTGGATGTCCCAACCAAACTTCTTCAGGTGTCTTCATATCTACCGCTGTCGAAGGACATCTGTTTATCAGATATGTAGCTGTCGAAACAGCCTCAGCCCAGAACACCTTCTTTAACCCCGCACTAGCCAACATGCATCTGACACTCTCCAAAATAGTTCGATTAAACCTTTCAGCCAAACCATTTTGCTGTGGAGTACCTGCAGTAGTTCTGTGCCTTGCAATACCAGAGGCCGCACAAAACCTATCGAATGCCTCATTGAAAAATTCAAGGCCATTGTCGGTTCTCAACATCTTGACCTTCCTGCCAGTCTGATTTTCTACCAGAGTCTTCCAACTTTTGAAATTCTCAAAAATTTCATCCTTAGTCTTCTGGATGAATACCCATAACTTCCTGGAATAATCATCAACTATGGATAGAAAATACCTTGCTCCTGAATGTGATGGACACCTTGCAGGCCCCAAATATCAGCATGGATGTAATCAAGGGATCCATGTATTCTTTGTTTGCCTTTGTTGAACTTCACTCTGCAATATTTTCCAGGGTTCACAAAATTTCAGCTTCTCGACTTTGTCTCTTCCAAGCAGATTTTGTTTCCCTAATTCGACCAGGCCCCTTTAACTGACATGGCCCAATCTCATGTGTCAGATTTCTGTCTTCGACAAAGGTTTCGTGGATGCAACATTTGTCGAACCACTTACAACTTCAGCCTCAAGGGTATACAAGCCTTGTTTCTTCACGCCTCTCAAGACTTCCTTCGACCCCTTCATGAGTCTTAGGACATTTTTCTCTCCTTGGAAAACATATCCTTTCTTGTCGAATTCACCAAGAGAAAGTAGATTTCTCTTCAAATTAGGAACATACCTTACTTCAGTCAACAACCTTATTGACTCATCATGGAGCTTAAATCTCACAGATCCAACACCTGCAATTTTGCAAGCTTTATTGTTTCCCAGCAGTACTGATCCACCATCTTGATCATATAATTCCTCGAACAAGTCTTTGTTTGGAGTCATATGCCAAATGGAACCTGAATCCATAATCCACTCCTTCCTAGAGTAACTGCTCGAAACCACAAGGACATCAGATGATTCAAAATCATCTTGAACAATGGTTGCATTACCATTATCCTTACCTCCATGATCTTTCAGGCGTTCAGGACACACCTTTCTTGTGTGACCCTCCTTCTTACAATGATAGCATCGAATACCAGATGATGCTTCGCCACTATAAGACTTTTGCTGACTTTTTCCTTTCTTTTTGTCGAACTTACCATCCTTTCACAAGAATTTTCCTTTAACGGTCAAACCTTCACCAACAGTCGAAGGTTTTTGCTCCTTTCGTTCATTCAAGTCCTTAGAATACAAGGCTGATTGAACTTCTTCAAACGTCAGGGACTCCCTTCCATACAAGAGAGTTTCTTTGAAGTGAGCATGTGATCGAGGCAAAGAACACAATAGTAACAACGCTTGATCTTCATCATCGATCTTCACATCAATATTTTCAAGATCAAGAATCAGATTTTGAACATATCCAACTGCTCAGCTAACACTTTGTCTTCCATCATCTTGAATGAATACAAAGCTTGCTTCAGGTAGAGTCGATTTACCAGCGATTTCTTCATGTACAAACTTTCAAGTTTCACCCATAACCCTGATGTTGTCGTCTCCTTTGATACCTGTCTGAGAACCTTATCACCAAGGCTCAACAAAATTGTGTTGTGTGCTTTCTCGATCATATTCGTCTTCTCTGCTGCCGTCAATTCTGCATTCATGGCTGCCTCTCCCATCAACGCTTCCAAGCAACCCTGCTGAACCAGTAGGGCTTTCATCTTCAAGCGCCACAGACCGAAATCATTCACTCCGGTGAACTTTTCAATCTCATACTTTGTTGAAGGCACCTTCTCCACGCTCACCGCACCAATTTGTTGTGAAAAACGATGTAAAGAACAAAATATAATAGGGAATTAGGGAAGATAAGAAGAACACAAGGAATTGGTTATAACTGCTATTCTTTTACTTTTTCTTAAAACAAGATTACAAGTTTACAAGAACAACAAATATCCTCTCTCACCCTAAATTAGGATTTGCAGCTTAGCAATGATGAGAGACTATTATGCTATTTACAATAAAACCTAACATACTAACTAATGGGCTTTTTCCACAAGGCCCATTACACAAGCCAACTTAATAAACAAGCTAACTTAACAAATTAGGGTTTAAACACTAAACCTAATTTAACATGCTAACAACCCTAGCATCTTCGACACAAGCATGTGAACAACCTTTGACTTCATGCTTAATCCTATCGAACCAAGAAGCTACCCTTCGTCCATACTAGAGTTTGATCCAATATCTCACAGGAAAGACATCATTTTGTTTAATTCAATGGAAAGTACCAAAAAAAATTACAGGAAAGATAAAAATAAGCAATAAAAATAATAAACAATTAGTTCATCTCAACATTATCCTCTCTAGACACCATTGAAGATATGAATCTTGATTTCTCCATTTTTTATGAGTTTTTTTGTTTTCATGTATAATCTCATTGGATCATCATGAATGTCGTTGAGAATGTTTGAAGAGGATGGAGGAATTTCATTATTTTTTATTTTTCTTCCTCTTTTTTTGGAGGTAATGGATTAATTTCTCTTCCTTGAATAGTTTATCTCATTTTTCTCAAAATTCATTTTTCCTATCTTGGACTGCATAATTTTATGTTCTTCTTCCAAGTCGTAGCCGGTATAAACTAAGATTTTTTTGATTAATTCACCATAGAATAAAATGGTGTTCTTCTTTTTGCTATCTGACATGTGATGAAGCATAGCATCTACCCAATTTTTCACAACTTGATTTTTCAAAAATCAAACCGCATAAACATTTGATTTTAGGATCGTGCTAAAGTTGTTTTTCCTTGGGAAAAGAATATGATTCGTTGTATAGTGAATCAATCTACTGTTTGGGCGTAGAAGGCCGACATTGAATGGAGATGGAATTCCATAATATGGATCAATTAGAAGGGTTTGAGCATATAGATCAAAGTTAAAATCATTACCTTCATCGTCGTTTTGATCATAGTCTTTTTGGGTGAAGGGTAGGTTGCATGCTTGTGCAAATTCTTCAATAGATAGAGAAATGAGATGCTTCTTGACTTTGAAGCTAATGATACCATTTTGGTAGGTGAGGTTTTCATAGAACACTCTCACCAACTCGGGATACCTTTCTTGAGGTTTTTCAAAGAGGAAGTTTCTTAGGCCGACAAAGTTGAAGGCTTCTACAAAGAGGAAATCATTGAAGAGTTCTTCATCCAAGTAGTGTGAGATGTACACTTCTCTATCGAGAAAGTACCAATTAAAATTTTTCTCTTGCTCTTGAGTGGAGAATTCTTCGAGAAAGGGGACGGTGATGATTGAGAGGATTGAGTTCTCTTTGGTGTCAATTTGATAAGACGATTGTTGATTGAGAGAGCTAAAATATTTCTAATGCAATGCACAAGAGAATGTAAGATGCGCTGAGAAAAGAGAGAAAGTTACATCTACTTATAGCCTTTGTCCAATCAATTGGATGAATATGCCAATTGATGGGAAGCTTCAATTTTTAAGAATCAGTCGTTGCAAATAGCAGTTGCATTAATTTCACACCTAACTAGTCGTTATGGAGTTCGCCAAATTTCCAATTTCTGAGTATTAAGATGATCCAATCGATTGAGTCATAATTCCAATCGATTGGCTAACACATTTTCCAATTTCTGGGTATTGGGCCTTGTGTTGGATTTCCTACACCTCTATTCAGTCTTATTTTCACCTCCTTTCTATAAAGACTATGAAGCTCATCTTTTTGGTTGGTAAAAATTAAATCCACTACTTTAAAAGATTAATCAAAGTTTTCCAATTATTTCAACCTTAAAATAATGTACTACCTCAATTATCAATAAGCCTTGATAAAACTTCCCTTAAATATTTCAAACAAAGATATGGGTAAATTCATCACATACATATCCACTCAACCTACTATGAGGTTAATTGATCACTAAGGATCATAAATATTTAGATATCCTCAGAAAACACTTGCTTTGACCATTATCCTTGATAATCGCCATCATCGTACGTTCTTGGATCAGAGACTTAAACCATTGTATACTTAAGAGTATACTTCTTACTTTGCATAGCTTCATTTAATATTAGCTAAGACATCAACCTGCAAAGCATACATCTAAAACAAACTAAGGTTTCACCTTTGGTACCCAAATTCACTTGGGTCTAAGTGAGCTAGTTTTTCCGGAAGGTCTCTAACCTTTAGACCTTTTCAATTTTTTAAAACAAAAAAAAAAGTCTAAATGGTCAAATTTCTTATAGTGTGTGCATTTATAAATTGGACGATTCCTTTTCTTATGATTTAAACCTTTATTAGCTTTTCTATCTTCTTTAAATCCTAATCGATTTTTATTTAAGGAAGACCTTGACTTGATAGGATCAAGTCAATGTTTTTGTTCCTTTTGGTAAATTTACCTAGGGTTTCATCCAAGTTTGTTACTTCCCTTTTCAAAGAGACACAAGTCTCACAGGTTTCTCTTAAGTTTCTAATACTAGTTGTTTCTAACTTAAACGATTTATTGTTTTCTTCAAGAAACCCTGAATACTCCTTAAGATCTAAGTTGTGTTCTTAAAGTTTATCATTTTCATCAACCAACTTGGCACTAATTTTAAACAATTGCTTATAGGATGGTTTAGATACCTCAAAATCATCTTCCTCATAGAATATCTTTAAGTAAACTTCATCTTCTTCGTTGGGAGAAGATTCTTTTATGGTTATCCCCGAGGTTGATGTCTCATCTCCTTTTCTACTTTTGACTATTCCACTAAAAAATACTTCTTCACAGCTTCTTACACACGAGGTTCCTTCATTTTATGTTGAATCTTTTAAAAATCATTCAAGCACTGAGAACGTTCTTTCGAAGGAAATGATGGGAGTTGTTTGATAGGAGTTTGATGAAGTTGATGATTCTTCAATTTTTTAGCTTGATCCTTCATATTTAAGTAATTGACCTATTTCGTTCCATCTCTCTATAATTTCCTTATTTGATTTTTCCATAAATTCATGAGAACTCCCATCTTTCAATTTAAGGACTGGATTAAGTTTCCAATTCTTAATTCTTAGATATTAGTTAGTGACAAACGCTCCAATATGATTTCTAAAATTTCTAAATTTTGAAAAACATTTATGGGTAATATCTTCATCTTCTTCGCCTCGTGAGTTCATCTCTTTTCATGTTCAATTTTTGTAGAAATTGCATATATCATTTCAAGAGTGTCCCACCTTTCCTTGGGGGTTTTTCAATTGTAACATAAAGAAATTTCTTATCATATAGGGATATTACAATTAAACTCTTGGTTATGAAATCTATTTCAAATTTTCTATTTTCTCCTTTGATCCAAAGGAAATCATGTTTATATGTTACTTTTCCATTTACTTGGTAAGTATGGATAAACAGGCCATTGATTATAGTTTCCCACAATTCATAATACTTTGTAAAAAAAATCTAAATCTAGCTTTTCATATTTCAAACATAACACTATTAAATGGTGGGGGGGTGTTTAGGAAAGAGCTATTGTTTCAAATTGTGTTGGAAGTCATCTTCCTCCTGAGACGATTAGTCTTTAAACAAAAGTTAGGCTCTAATTCCACTTGTTGGACATCTAACTCCACACACAAGAGGGGTTGAATTGTGTGTTTCAGAAAAACATTAGTTTGAAAAACTTAAGGATTATTTCTAGAGTTTAAAATCACTTTAAAGGATTTTAGAATTTAGCAGCCAAAAATAAAATGCAGAAAGTAAAAGTTCAGGGAAAAGAGAATACGTCAGGAATTATACAGGTTCAGTCAAGAAGACTTAGTCATGTCCCTGAGATTTTATCTTGAGAGTATCCAATAAACTTAAGAGCTTTTTGTAGGTTGAACTCTCGAACCCCGTAATACAGGAAAAATGAAGTTTTTTGGTAAATTCTAACCAAACAATGAACAACAGAGAGAAGCGGTTAGTCTGACTTCCAAACAACGGATTAAAGTTATTAGTATTCTTTCCAAACAGCAACTTGAAGCGGTTAGTCCCCAATCTAAATCGAGATTTTACACAGGTTTATCTCAAACTAAGGAGCGCTTTTAAATTAGGTTTAGCACATGAATCGAACCGGCGCTTTGACGAGCTGACCACGAACCTATGAGATTTTATATCAGGCTTATCTCTAACCTTAGCAAGCTTTTAAATCGGGATGGGCTTACAAATAAAACTGAGGTTTTACATAAGATAACCACAAACCAACTTGTGATCTTAATAGCGGGCAGATCTCGAATTGATGAAAGCTTTTGAACGGGTTGAGCCTTCGAACCAAACTGGCGACTTAGTAACTAAATTCACAAACAAAAGATACAATCCCTAATTGGAGAAATTATTCAACCAAGGTAAAAAATGTTCCCTGGTGAATTTACAATACTACTCTTCTAGAATTACACAAATACCTCACTAAATAAAAGACCTTTCTCAAAAGCACTACGGCTAAATTAGTAAATGAGAGAAAGTGAAAGAATATTTTTAGAGATAGTAAGGAGTGAGATATGAAAGCTCACGATTCTGGATGTGAAATATGAGGGAATAGACCTCTATTTATAGGCTAAAGGTTGGCACAAAAAGGAACATTTTTAGGGGAAGAATTGATAAGCCAATCGATTGGCATCACGCTCCAATCGATTAGTTGGCATAAAATTAATCGTTTAGAAATTTTCAAATGGAAGGAAAATATATATAGTCGTCATCATTCATTAAGATATTGTCCTAAACGTTTAGGCCTATTGTTGCACTAACTCAATTGATTGGGTATAAATGCCAATCGATTGGCCAGTACAGAAAAAAATTCTCAAAACTTTTCTGACATCTCCCGATTCAACTAGAATTGCTATAAAACATTTTAGAAATATTTTATTAATAGAAATAAGCTATAAAACTTGTTTTAGTGTTGTTTGTGATTAGCCGTATAACTTTACGGGAAAAAAACCCTTATGTTTTTACAACATATTATTAACTCGGACGTGATAGGGAGAGCTTTCACACTTCTTCTCTTTCACACTTTGAAGCTTCAAGATTTGTCAAACACTTTCTTGAATTCTTCTTGAAGATGAGGCTTGAGATGTATTCTTGTTTGGTGTCATCATTAGAGAAGACTTTTGTAATGATCATTAAACCTTGGCTTAGTAGTTTAGCCTGATTGTATCTTTAACTGCTTAATATGCTTTCACTTAAGTTGTTAGTTATCATCATCAAAAATATGTCCAAGTGTATATTGTATCTTTAACTGCTTAATATGCTTTCACTTAAGTTGTTAGTTATCATCATCAAAAATATGTCCAAGTGTATATTTTCGAGAGCCTCCTTGTTCACTAAACTTGCAAAACATGATTCCACATGCTTGAAGTTAGTAGTTGTAACTTGAGTCTGATTTATATACTTAAATTTACTATTAGATTCTTTTTAATTTTCTAACATAAATCATTTAATCTTTAACTCAGTTTTAACTCAGTCGGAGAACATCATAGAACCAAACACGCGCCAATGATTCAATAAGATATGTGCTACAGTTTCATACGAGACATTTGGAATGCCAAAATTTATTAGTTTCAGTCAGGCACTTGGAATGCCAAAATTTCGTAGGCTTAGTGTTTTTGTATCTCATTTCTCAAGCTATGGGAACAGGAGATCTGATTGTCACCAATTTAATACTCCCTCCTATTTAAAATGAGTGTCATTTAAAGAATATAATCATATTGTTATAAAATATTGCACTTTTATTAAATTAACTTTATATTGAAAGTAATGTATAATATAATAATTAAAAGACATAATTGAAAAAATAAAAACCATTACTACATTGAAAAATAAGAATAACATTCATTTTAAAACAAATTTTATTCGTTAAAGGAGCACATGTTCAGAATCAAACACGTCCATTAACTCTTACAACAATGAAATTTGCTGACCAAGCTTCAAACATAAATGGACCTCTTTATAAAATAGAATAGAGGAGTCCTAAAATTGCATTATAATATCAAAAATTGCATTCATAACCAAGTTTAACAAGGTAAGATACAGGAGTCCTAGAATCAGGAAGTCCAATTACAATTACAATAATAATATCGAAGTTCCTGTTGCATCAGTATTGTCAATGGCAGAATATGGCTAAAGCCCAAACTCTGCCATATTAACACACTATTGTGTGACCTATGGAACAACCAAGGTAGAAATCCTTCACAAGTTGTCTATGGCAGTGTCCAAAATTTGCCATACCATTCTGCCATATAACCAGTGGCGTCATGATAGCAGAAAATAACAGTTTGTTCATATCCCACTATGTTACAATACACCATCACAAAATAGAGATTTGCTAAATTTCTACAACAATAAAGTACCTTCTATTTGACAACACCGCATTTAACAACACTGGAAGCAAGTTAAAAACAAGGATACAAAATAATTACTCAGCAGCCAGTAATACAAGGGTAAAAATCACATAGTAAACATTGCTCCCCAATATTCTTTATTTAACCTACCTAGTATGAACATTAAGGAAAGAAGAATATAGAATAGGACACATCATATGTATATACACAGGCACAATCACTCTCATTAGGGTAGCAGTGCTCATCGTCAAAACGTGGGAAAAAACAATACTATTACACATAAAGAATACTCATCAAGCAAAAAGATTAATTTCTCATTCAGCCTTGAAATCTTTACAAGGTCTAGATTCAAAACCACCACTTGCCCTCTTCTCCAGCGAGTATGGCATGTAGGTACCCAATATTTTGTCCCACATAACAAAGAAAGGTTGGGAGAAGTTGTACTTGTTACCGTAGAGTTGATGGTGTACGTCGTGGTAAGCAGAGTTGTTATTGAAAAACATATGGAACAGGTTTCCGGGGAGCCATAACCCGCAGTGATCATCTACAGTTTTAATGGTGGCAAAGGAGAAGAAGAAGATGGATGCTCGAGGACTCATACCAGAGAGGAGGAAAGACAAAGCTCCACCGATTGTGTCGTTAAGAAGACCCTCAACGGGGTGATTGTAAAGAGCTCCGAACGAATAGGGTACGATGAGTCTGTGATGTAGAGAGTGGATGTGTTTGTATAGGAACTTGTTCTGATGCATGTATCTGTGCATAAAGTATTGCCATGTGTCCATTACCAACATAGCAGTAACAAATTGTCTTGCTAAAACAAGAATAGAAGCATTCTCATTGGTACTACTTTGGGTATCACTTCCTGTCACCTACACGCACAAAGTAAACAAAAAAATTACAGGGTGATACGATGTTGTCGGTCATAAATCTCAGAGATAGCAGTTTGTTCAATCAAATTCCACTACGCTACGGTGATATAGCAATGCTATTTGATTAATACTTTGTACTAACTAGTGTATCGCAGAACAATGGTGATTTGTTTAAACTCTGCTACTGCACACTGTAACCACAATTGGACAACACTGATGTTATAATAACACAATGAATTCCCAAAATATTATTCTACTCAAGATTTATCTACAAAACATTTCATATACAGGAAATGTAAAGCTTCTAAACTGACTGAAAAAGTCAGTGTTAGTAAGAACTCACAATTTCTTTTTTCTAATTAACTAAACCAAAGAAAAACTTATAGAAACCACGACACAATTCTGCAATGATGTTCCAAGCTCTTCTTCCCCTTTTTGAGGAAAAGAAACTTTGGGTGCAATGGTGGTCTATGATCAAGACAGACTTTACACAATTCAATCATCTAAATGTATTGAATACTTAGACACAAGAGATTAAGTAATTAGGCAACATATGCCAAAATAAAACAAAACGAAATCATTGTATAAAAAAACAAAAAATGAACCCACTTTTGCATCTGAATTCTAAACAACTTGGCAAAACATACTTTAAGTCTTAGGTCCTGTTAAGATAAACAACTAAATTAAGCAGTTATAACATATATGTTTATCATATAAGTGCTTATGTATAAACTATTTCTATGACAAGAGATCAAATAAAGTCAATATTTTCATAAAAGCTATAAATTATTTTCATAAGCTATCCTGAAGGGTTATGCAAACATGGAAACAACTTATGGATGTGCCATACGTTGTTTCCGTAAGCTCTCTCAAAAAGTCTCATAAGTGCTTATGTCAACAGATAAACTGAAATAAACGAAATCAAAAGCTCTTAGTATTGGAAGGGTAAACTGTGATACAACAACAACAATTAAACCTAATCACAATAAATTGGGTCGGATACATGGATCAACTTCTGCCATAATGTTCTATTCATGATTATGCTCTATCCAAATCGTTAATTTCGAGATTTTTCTTAATAACTTCTCTCAATAGTTTTTCAAAGTCTTTCTCTAACTCTAGGTGTTTGACTCCCCTTCATCTAATCTACTCTCTTTACCGCAGAAGCTACAGGTCTTCTCTCTACGTTTACGTGTCCAAACCACCAAAGTCTACATTCCACCATCTTTTTTACTATAGGTGTTACCCCAACACTCTTTCTAATATTGTCATTTATAATCTTATATTGTCTACTCTTACCACACATCCAACACAACGTCCTCATCTATGCTACACTAATTTTATTCTTGTGTTGGTTCTTAACTGTCCAACATCACATGTCTTACCGCAATTTGTTTGTGATCTAAGTTTCCTCCAATAACATGAAGGAACCAGATAGGACAGTTTATTAAGCAATTAAACCTCAATAACACAGCTTTGGCAATATGAAATTAACTAATATCATATCTAAATGTGGAAATAAACCAAAACTAAAGGAAAACTAGAAAAAAATTTCAAATAAAAAACAACTTACTGCAAATAAGAGGGTTGCAACCACAGCTTGAACAGCTTGTTGAAGGAGAACTCCTTTAACAACATCAAACTTAGACACCAAATTCTTTTCATCCTCATCTTGTATCGTATGTAACCTATAATCCTCCGCAAACAACCCCAAAACAACATAAAAACCAGAATAAATCCAATAAACTAAAAGTGGAGCAAAAGTCCCTAACATCTCATCAGAAATCTCAAAATCCATTTTCCCACACACCCAGAAGAAAAAATCAAATTTTTTCTCCGATTCGATTCAGGTACAACCCACAAAACCAAAAATTTGCATCAATTTCAAAGTACCCAAAGAAACCCTTAACCCTAATCCCTTTTGGGAAAATTTCAAAAAAAAAAAACTTGAAATTGAAACTCTCCCTCTTCTTGTTCCTCTAACCCCTAATGATTGAATCAAACCCAAAACCAATCACAAGTCAATTGAATATTGGATTAGGTTTCCACAGAAGGAAGAGAGAGAAGAGAGAGAATGTTGAAAATTGTTTTTGCAGGTTTCAGACTCATGATGAGAACAAGAAGAAAAATATTTGACAATCCTATGTGCGACGGTGTATGGTATTATCGTGTTTATTCGTAAGTTTCGGTGGATTGTTTGTTGTTGTTTTTCGTTGAGTTTGAGTGAAAGGTTGAGATTGGTGAGGTGCAGGGGATTTTTGTAGTCGCGTTTGTAGAAGATTGAAACCGTTGATGAGATATTTGATATTTTTAGGTATGGAATTTTCAAAACGACGCCGAGTTTGACCGGGCAAATTATATTTGGATTCAATGTGTGCCGGTCGGTAACTTCGTATATAGGATAATAACATAAACTAATTTTTGGTTTGTTGTTTTATTTAATTAATTAATGATTTTATTGTCTTA
This sequence comes from Vicia villosa, assembly GCF_029867415.1. Lineage (NCBI taxonomy): Eukaryota > Viridiplantae > Streptophyta > Magnoliopsida > Fabales > Fabaceae > Vicia > Vicia villosa. Next base: position 92,070,585 of record NC_081181.1, on the reverse strand, counting down.
ATTTATTTAATTGGAAAGTACTATAGTTTTTTTTATTTATTTTGAAGATATAAATCATCCTCGACCAAACAAGTTAATAGAGAGGGGATAGAGCACTCGTACCCACCAGCAGGGCGATGTGCATGTCCATGTGCCTCTAACACTTTTGAATGTGTTCTTTACTATCTTGGTTTATTGTTGTCTTGTAATATTTGGCCCTTAGGATTTTATTGCAACCTTAGAACTACCTAATTTGGACATGAGGTTTTCTTTAAAAAAAAATCTCCATGGAGATACGGAGGATTTATTCCTTGTTGAACCTAGGCATGATGGGTTTTACACTTGTCAAGTATTATTACATGATTCTATCTTTTCCTAGTAATTTCATTTGACTCACTAGTGAAAAACATTCGTTTTAGATTAAGCTTGACATAACACAATGGCAATTTTAAAATTAGTTCAACATTTCATAAGTGAGTTTCTAAACAAGTCGACTTAACATTAAAAAAATGTTTTTTTAATGAATAAAATTGATAAGTAATTTAGTTGATTAATTGACTTAATAAAAAAAAATTAATTGCTTTGACGTGACCATTGTAAATTGGATTTGTTAAATAATTAAATTGACTAATTGATTATGTTAGTGCTCTGCTCTGTATTATTGTCTTATTGGCATCCATGCTTGGCTAAAACATAATAGCAGCTGAATGTAATGTAATGTACTCTTGCAAATATTAAAAGAACAAAACAGGTACTGAAGCAAGATGTTACAAGGAATGTCATGACTTCAACCATGACATCGCGCCTGCAGAACTGAGGAAGGAAGATTCAGTTTGGTTTTAAAAGATACAGAATATTCTATGTGAATATTATGTAATCCTATGTGGCGCAGATTTAAAGGTCAAAGAATCAAGTCAAAATATTGAAGAATCAAATCTGAAGATTGAAGATTCAGCAGTTACTAATTTAGGAGATAAATTAGGTAAGTTATGATTAAAAGGCCTTGTTTGTAGCAGAAGAAATCTGCTGATTTGTAACAGCATGGAGTGCTGCGATTTTAAGCCCAAGTCCAACTAGGATCAGGTTATAAATAGGAATCTTTGTAGCCTTGTAAATCTAACGATCATAATGTAGTCATTAGGGTTTGTTGTGTAGGTGAACCACCTGGATTGTGGGATGGTCACTGATTTGTTCCTCGAAGCCTGTAGGCAAGAGGTATGTGTACTCACTCAGAAGCTGTGAAGCAATGAGTGTAGATGTGTCGTTTGATCGAAACTGTGAAGCAAGATCAAAGTGTGTATTGGAAGTGGATCTTCTACTTTGACTATTGTCAGTGTGTTATCACATGAGGTGATTGTTGGTGAGAAGCTGTCAAGCATAGGCTAGGGGCTGGAGTGCTTGGACATCACTACGGTGATTGGGAGTGGAATGGGGATATTCCATATCTAGGGAGGACCTAGGTAGAGGGGTCATTGGGTAGTGATTAAGTGAGGAGGGGTAAACGGCGAGTTTAACTCTGAATTGATACTACTGATAGTGAACTTCATCCCTTGCTTGGTAGCCCCCAGAGTAGGTTAGTTAGAACCGAACTGGGTAAACAATTCTCTGTGTTATTTATGTTTCTGCATTGTTTATTTGTAAGTTTAGTTTGGATGTCATAACATCGTGCATGACATCAGTGTGTGATTTAATGACTGTGCTAATACAGAATCTCTGCAAAGCAGATTTGTTTATGTTAACTGAACTGATATGTGATCCCAACACTTCCAGACTTCTGGATGTTAGAAGTAATAAAAAATTGGGGGATCTGTATGTACTGCCTCAGCTAAGCTGATGACAGAAAAGATGTCGTGACATTGTGTATGACATTCTGAGTCTGTCTTACCAGAATTTCAATTGGTATCAGAGCAGGCATCCTGTCTATTTCTGGATGAGATCCATGGGAGATACTTTCTGGTTGTTGGAGGTAGATGATTGTTTGAACATTCATGTTCATATTGTATGGTCCCTAGAAGTGGAGGATGGACCTATGTGTGGAAGACTGAACCAAACTGACCAAAACAGGTGTATTCTCTTGGCAAGGGAAGATGGTGTTACTGGTTTCGAGGATATCCAAATGATTCATGCGGGAGTGAAGAATTTGGGGTGTTTTATTCAGCATATAGCAAGGTACAGAGAAGAAGATTGTCAAAACCTTCATGCGGGAGTGAAGTTAATGATAAGGTATTCTTTGTGCTTATCTGTTTCTTTCTGGTCAGAATATTGGTTAGGTCTTGTTGTGTTGCTTGAAGAAGAAGCAAGCATATTGTTGGATTGTTCAGCTGCAATTCTTGGATGTCATGCTTACAACTGGTTCTGGGAGTAAGCATTGTGTAATCTCTGTTGATATATGGCTATTTTCTGCTGCATAGCATCTGATGCATAATCCTATCTTTGAAAGAAGATCTCTAGGGTTATATGGTTTTCAACAGAATTTGTAGCAGATTGTTCTCAACTTTAGTACAAGTGTCAAAGATACTTGAAATATTTTCTCAAGTCCACTCATAAAGGCATGGTTATTGAGGTTGAAGAGGTTCAAATGATCAGTGTTCCTCATATTCATCTGCAAAGTTGTTTGATGATCTTCAAGATTGTCAAGAATTGTGTGTTCCAAGAAGAAGGAACTGATGGCATACTGGTATGCAGCTACCAGTTGAATAACAGATGTTCTGGTGCTAAACTTATGTAGTGTGAGTACATTTGTTTGGAACCTACTCCTGATCTGGAAGAGGAGACATCTGCTTTTTGTGTTGATTGGTCAGAATACAATCAACTGAACCTTCCATCCCAAATGTCAGTTTATTTCAGGCATAAGCTTATGGGAGTTGGAAGTAGAGCTCAGTGCAAGTGAAAGGATTCATTCAGGTTTTCTTTTCAAGACCTCTATGAAAATTCAAGATGAGCTTATATCTGGTATGTTCTTTTGATCAAAGGAACCAGATGTGTGAATTGTTTTCTTAATCATAGAACAGTTAGTGGTGAAAACTGAATACTGTGTATCGTGCATAGTGAAATATGGTTTTGAATATTGTGTGATGATTCAAGGGAGTCAGATTACTGTGTGGAATCTGAGGTATTTTCAGGAGTTATGTCATAAGTGAATCTGTTCCAGAAACCTTGTTGAGGGTATCTCCTCATGGGGTACAGATTGTGGCATCCATTATCTCAAAGTCAGAAGAGAAGTCTGAAGAAAAGTTTATTGAGATATGGCATATATTATCCCTTAATCATGACTGATGTGTAGCTGAGTTGATGATGTTGGTCGTGCTTTCTTTGTCTTTCCCCAAGTGTCATACAGGAGATGTTGAATGAGAAATCCAAAGAGTCTAAATGAATGATGTCATAACAGATGTTGTAACATCATTTTCAAGAAGAATGCTTTCATGTATGAAGAAGAGATCATTTAGAAGGACCTGGTGTGAGCAGCAAATTCTATCTGAGTGACTAATAGGTGCTTTGACGGGAGACTTAGTACTTATTGGATGTACAGCCTGAATACAGATTCATATACTCTGTCGGGAGCTAAGTATGTGTATGAAGTGTCCATGGTCTGATTTGAACTATGCATCAATTATAGTTCTGTGTTATCTTCAATTAAGCATTAAGAAAGGCAATGGTTGGCTGGTGAGTTGATTCAAGAAGAAGAAACATATAGGAGATGGTGAGTATCTTGATGGGAGCTGGATATTTACATCAACTATGTGGAAGAAGAAGAAGAAGATGTATGTGATGCTTTGTTTTGTATGTTACATCACAACACTTGAAGACACCAGTAAAGATTAGTTTCAGACCTATCTGTTGAAGAGATGTTCAAGAGCTATTTAGAAGTTTCTTCTATTTCAAGGTACATGAAGTGGCAGTCTGGATCTTGTGTAGCAAGCAAACTAAGGATTCCAAATTTGGAAAGTGTGGCAGTTCCAAATGAAGAATGCTTCAGGTTAAGGACAATTATTCAAAACATCCTTATGTTGTAATTCTCAGGGGGAGTATGAAGTATGACAAGACATCAATCAGTGTAGGTGGTGGAACACTCAGAGATATTGATGAGATTTCAAGTCTGATAAACTAATGTCTTGCGTGATGTCACAACATCACTATATCTTGTTGGTTTGGAAAATTATCTAGAATCTAGCATGTGAAGGATGAAGAAGCAACATTAAGTCTGAAGTGACCGTTCTAACTTAATGTGGATTAGAATGAGCAGATTCTGCTCTTGGTGATGGTAACATGTTCTGGCAATTCGTGTTTACTTTCATGATGAAGACTTCAGTAGTGAGTATGACTATGAAGACAGAAGTTTGGTGAGATGATCAACATAGTTGTGGATAAAAAGGATTCTTCTAATTCTAATTGGAGAGTATGTTAATCATTATGAGAAACATCATATCAAGGAGGATTTCAAATTATCTTGGCAGACCATGATCAGAGTGCAACTTGGTAGGGTTATGATCAACAAGTGGAAGAAGTGGCAGTTCTTTATGTTGAGTCTGTGGCAACCTTTCTATGGAAGCATCAAGTGTCAAAGGGTTATTTGTTGATTATTTCAGGTGGAGATAAGGTGGTAGACTTGAATCTGTTGAAGAAAGAGATGTGGAGTTAGTTGAATGTACTGAACTGTTCAACTGTATCTTAATGTTATACAAGATGTTATAACATCTAAATTCTGATGTGAGTATCTTTTGTAAAGGAGTTACTTTGTAATAGTGAAGTGTGTCAGCTAGTTAGTTGGGCAGAGGGTGCGCTCTTGAAGATATGAAGATGCGTCTTATATTTTCCATTCATCATTACAAGTTTTCCTGTATGAAGCACAAATTATCTCAGATAGGGGGAGTGTCTTCTTAGTTCAAGATATAATTCTAGAAAATTATCTTGGTCTGTTATACTCTATCATCATAATGAAGGTGGTCCAAGTCAGCAGGAGCTTTTTCAACTTAGTTAGAGGAAGTTTCTTATGAAAAGGTTTATTTAACAAGATGTATCATTACAGTCAGTTTTTCTGGGAATGGTTGAATCTAACCATGTGCGTATGGTATCCACAAATCTTGAACTGTTTTAGTGGCTGCATGTCAACAAGTGTTGGAAGGCTCTTCACAGTTGCAGTATACAGTCTCAAGGTGATCAGAACAACAGAAGTCTATGACTAGTGAGTCAGTAAAGGAGTAGGAGGTCTATTACGTGGTTCATAGGATGCTTTGTCAAAGTCTCTTAAAGAATCTTAAGCTATGTGCTTGAGGGGTGAAAGAGGGACAATGTCTGACAGGATGTCATGACATAGTTAAAGACATTGATTCTGCAGAGTCAAACAAGGAAAAACTGCTTTGGAAAGAGTAATTGCTTTTAGAACTGTTTCCTAATTAATAGTTTGACCATTGAACAAGACCAAAGACTATCGTTACTTCTTATGATTCTCCAATGGCTATAAATTAGCATCTTCGCAGCAGGCTTCAGATATCAAATCTCTCAAAGATGTGTTTCGTGTGTGTTTGTGTTGGGTGCGTCCAGATTTGGTATTGCGATGGGTTCCTCTACCAAAATCTGTTCAGAATAACACAGGGTGGGGAAATCATGGAACTCTACCAATGGTGTTACAGCAATAACAACGAGAATGCGTCTTCTTATTCAGCCTTCGAGAAGGGAGACATTTTAGTTGTGATTTGTGTTCTGAGTTACAAGGGCTAGTTCTTGGAGAACTACAGTGGCAAGAACTGGTTTTTGTATCTTCTTCCTCATGTGCAGGGGGAGTTACAGGTTTTTCCATTGCATATTATGACATTGTATAAATCTTTGTCATATTATGGCTAAAAAGGGGGAGAGAGGCTGATGCTGATTTTGCCACTGTCAAAGAAACAAAGGTAGATTTGAAGACAGAAGTAGAAGCAGACTGAAGATGTTATGATGTGGTTCAGCCTGGTATCCTGAAAGTTGAAGCAGCTGCTCTTGGAGGTCAGCCTGTTATGATGTGGTTCAGCCTGGTATCCTGAAAGTTGAAGCAGCTGCTCTTGGAGTTAAATTGGAATTTTTATTTATGTTCAGTTTTAGCCACAATAAGCCAAAGGGGGAGATTGTTAGTGCTTTGCTCTGTATTATTGTCTTATTGGCATCCATGCTTGGCTAAAACATAATAGCAGCTGAATGTAATGTAATGTACTCTTGCAAATATTAAAAGAACAAAACAGGTACTGAAGCAAGATGTTACAAGGAATGTCATGACTTCAACCATGACATCGCGCCTGCAGAACTGAGGAAGGAAGATTCAGTTTGGTTTTAAAAGATACAGAATATTCTATGTGAATATTATGTAATCCTATGTGGCGCAGATTTAAAGGTCAAAGAATCAAGTCAAAATATTGAAGAATCAAATCTGAAGATTGAAGATTCAGCAGTTACTAATTTAGGAGATAAATTAGGTAAGTTATGATTAAAAGGCCTTGTTTGTAGCAGAAGAAATCTGCTGATTTGTAACAGCATGGAGTGCTGCGATTTTAAGCCCAAGTCCAACTAGGATCAGGTTATAAATAGGAATCTTTGTAGCCTTGTAAATCTAACGATCATAATGTAGTCATTAGGGTTTGTTGTGTAGGTGAACCACCTGGATTGTGGGATGGTCACTGATTTGTTCCTCGAAGCCTGTAGGCAAGAGGTATGTGTACTCACTCAGAAGCTGTGAAGCAATGAGTGTAGATGTGTCGTTTGATCGAAACTGTGAAGCAAGATCAAAGTGTGTATTGGAAGTGGATCTTCTACTTTGACTATTGTCAGTGTGTTATCACATGAGGTGATTGTTGGTGAGAAGCTGTCAAGCATAGGCTAGGGGCTGGAGTGCTTGGACATCACTGCGGTGATTGGGAGTGGAATGGGGATATTCCATATCTAGGGAGGACCTAGGTAGAGGGGTCATTGGGTTGTGATTAAGTGAGGAGGGGTAAACGGCGAGTTTAACTCTGAATTGATACTACTGATAGTGAACTTCATCCCTTGCTTGGTAGCCCCCAGAGTAGGTTAGTTAGAACCGAACTGGGTAAACAATTCTCTGTGTTATTTATGTTTCTGCATTGTTTATTTGTAAGTTTAGTTTGGATGTCATAACATCGTGCATGACATCAGTGTGTGATTTAATGACTGTGCTAATACAGAATCTCTGCAAAGCAGATTTGTTTATGTTAACTGAACTGATATGTGATCCCAACACTTCCAGACTTCTGGATGTTAGAAGTAATAAAAAATTGAGGGATCTGTATGTACTGCCTCAGCTAAGCTGATGACAGAAAAGATGTCGTGACATTGTGTATGACATTCTGAGTCTGTCTTACCAGAATTTCAGATTATTGTTTGGAAATTGAACTTCATTATCACTTTTAGGATGAGACAGTTATCGCTTTCTATGAGTCGGCCTCGTTGCCCTTGGTGTTACAGGAACCTTTTACAAATATCGTTCATGAGGATGACATCTTTGGTTTTTCGAATGTAGTTTTCACGATGAAGTCGACCAAGTTCTAGGCTTTGACGGTATTTTGTGGTTCATATGGGATGTTGAATCTAGAGAATTTAATGATCTTTTTTTCATCATGTTCGCTAGATTTTCTTCAAAAAGCACTTGCCTAATTAGGTGGTCCATCCTTGCTATAATGAGGTGCATCAGGAAATAGTGTCTCAAAAAATATTGTTTATGGGTACATCTCTTGTGTTAACCATAACAACGCGTGAAAAAAGACGATAACATACCTTGAAAAGAGAATGGAGAGAGAATAACGACCCACGAACGAGGAAGTAATAAAAGATTTAAGGCGTCAGAGCAAGCGAGCAAGAAAATGAACCCAGGAGGTGGGAGTAAATTTTGAATAACAAATTAAGGAAAATGGGCGCTTGATCAGGAACCATCCTTTTACAAGGAAATCAGACGCAAATCAACAGTCTAAATTAGAAGTTAAAGGAAGATACAAGGGGAGCAATTGTTCTAGGTTGTGTTAAATTGTAATTCCTTGTGTCGAAGTAGGTTGTTGCTCGAACATAAGGTGTGTCGAATAAATCTATCAAAGTGTGAAAATAGTTTGTTACACACAGATTTTATTAGATTTTATTTAGGTCTAAAATAGGTATTTTGGGCTTTTATGTTTTGGGCTTTGACTTGGGGAGAAAGCAAACCTAAAACTATAAATTGAGGGAGTAACCCCTATTTGGAAATAACTTGTATTCACAGAAGTTGCAGTTGCAAGTGAATAACAGAATTTTCACAGTTTGTGGGCAGAGAGAAACTCTGCAGAAAATACTTTCTTCTTCTCTTTTAATTTCCGCAAACCCTAATCCTACTTTTGTTCTTATTTTTCTTCATTGTCATCTTTAACGATAAGGAATTACTCAAAGGTTTGAGAGTATAATTCCAACATCTGGTATTAGAGCTCTGGTCAATCGATTCAAGGTAAGAAGAATGGTGATGGCAATGAATCATCCGAATGGGCATTTTCCAACAACACTACCAATTCTGAAAGGAGATAACTATGAGAATTGGTGCAAGTAGATGAAAGTTGTATTCTGTTGTCAAGATCTTTGGGATCTGGTAAAAGAAGGGATAGAACCGCTTGTAGAAGGTGCGAAGGTGGAATAAAAGGCTGCACATAAAGAATTGAAGAAGAAATATTATAAAGCTCTCTTTATAATCCATCAATGTCTGAGTCCAGATAATTTTGAAAAGCTTATTGATATAAAATCTTCAAAAGAAGCTTGGGAGATTCTTGAAAAATCTTTTGGAGGTGCAGAAAAGGTGAAAGAGGTGAGTTACAAACTCACAAGAGAACATATGAATTGCTTCAGATGGAAGATAGCGAAAGCATAACTGATTTCTTCACTAGGGTTACGAAACTAGTGAATCAAACCAAGACATGTGGAGAAGTATTAATAACAATAGCTGTTGTTTCAAAAATCTTGAGATCGTTGTCCCCTAAGTTCAACCACGTAGTGGTAGCCATAGAGGAATCGAAAGATTTGTCGAAATTAACAAAATAAGAGCTTGAAGGGACGCTTGAATCTCATGAAAAAATAATGGTTGAAAGAGTTGCAGGCAAGTCGAAGAGCGATGTGGCTTTGCAGGCTCAGTCAGCAATAGAAAAGAAAGGCAAAGTAAGCTGGACCGGAAATAAAGGTAGAGGTGGCTACAACAATTCGACTAGTCGAAATCAACAAGAAAGAATTTGGTCAATTGAGAGAAAACCCTCATATCAATGCAACAAAAGAGTTGGTGCTACAGGTAGAGGAAGAGGTGGTTGTCGAAAGCCTAACAAGAGTCACATTCAGTGTTTTAATTGTCAGAAGTATGGTCACTATTCGACAGCTTGTCCAGCAAAGAATGAGAGTCAAGAAAGAGATGCAAAATTTGTAAAACATGAAGAAGAAGAATAGATGTTGTTAATGGTCACAACAAGAGATGAAGATAAATTCAAGGACCAGTGGTACTTGGATTCAAGATGCTCATCACACATATCTGGAAGGAAAGATTGGTTTGTCAACATAAAGCCCTCAACGAAGAACATGGTGAAATTCGCAAATGACAATACCCTAGCAGCTGAAGGTATTGGTGATGTTATGATTACGAGGAGAGATGGAAAAAGGTCAGTAATCTCCAATGTGTTATATATACCGGGAAGGAAGAGCAACTTGCTCAGCATTGGGCAGTTTGTCGAAAAGAATTACATGGTGTCGATCAAAGACAAGATGATGAGAGTTGTCGACACAAGTGGCAGGTTGATCTTGAAGGCTCATATGTCTCAGAATAGAACCTTCAAGATTGAACTCAAAGTGATGGAGCATGAGTGCCTTGCAATTGCAGGTAGCAGAGATGAATGGATATGGCACTATCGACTAGTACATCTCAACTTCAAAGACATCAGAGACTTGAAAAGAAAGAATATGGTTTCAGGACTGCCATAAATCGACATTCCAAACGAGGTATATGAGGAATGTGTGCAGGCGAAGCAGCACAAGAATAGATTCAGCAAGGATGCGGGAAGCAAGTCGAAGGCAATCATTGATGTCATATACTCTAATGTATATGGACCAATCCAGGTGGATTCGAATGGAGGTAACAAATACTTTGTTACATTCATAGATGATTTTAATCGAAAACTATGGACTTACCTGATCAAGAAGAAAAGTGAAGTGATCAAGGTATTTGTCAAGTTCAAATCTATGGTCGAAAGAAAAAGTGGTCGAAAGCTCAACGTTTTGAGAACTGATGGTGGTGGAGAATATGTGTCGAAAGACTTCGACATGTTATGTGAGAAATAAGGGATTGTGGATGAGGTGGTGCCACCTTACACTCCATAGCAGAATGGAACTGCATAAAGGAAGAATCTAACCATCATGAATATGGTGAGAAGTATGTTGAAAGGCAAGCATTTACCTAAAGAATTTTGGGGTGAAGTAGTGTCGACTGCAACATACATTCTAAACAGATGTCCGACGAAGAAGCTAGAAGGAATTACTCTAGAAGAATGTTGGTCTGGTGTGAAGCCTAGCTTGAGTAATCTAAAGGTATTTGGATCTATAGCACATAGACATGTTCCAGATTAGTTAAGAAGAAAACTTGATGACAAGTCGAGTCAAATGATTCTTATAGGATATCATTCGACTGGAGGATACAAGTTGTTCGACCCAGTGAACAAGCAAGTAGTGATCAGTAGGGACATGATCATAGATGAGCTTAAAGAATGGGATTGGACTGAAAATGTCAAGAAGAATTCAGTGAGAATCTTTTATGACGAACCAGCTACTGAAGTCGAAAGAAAAGAAGTTCGACAAGAAGAAGTCAGAGGTGATGCAGGCCCAAACAGACCTCAGAGAACAAGACACATGCCTGCAAGGTTGCAAGAATGTGTGATTACATCAGATGATGTAGTTAATAATGAAGGTGAGCTGGTATAATACGCTTTCTACGCATATGTCGAACCTGTCAATGCAACTGAGGCATTGAAGGATTTGAAGTGGGTGAAAACTATGAATGAAGAATTGAAGTCCATTGAAGACAACCACACTTGGTCACTTGTCGAATTGCCTCAAGGCAAGAAGGCAATCGATGTGAAGTGGGTATATAAGGTGAAGTGTAATCCCAAAGGTGAAGTGACTCGACACAAGGAAAGGCTTGTGGCGAAAGGATTTCTTCAGAAGGAAGGAATTGACTTCGATGAGGTTTTTGCACCTGTTTCCAAGATCGAAACGATCAGGTTGGTTGTTAGTCTGACAATCATGAACAATTGGCACATGTGTCAGATGGACGTTAAATGTGCATTCCTGAATGGACCCTTAGACGAAGAAGTCTATGTTGCACAACCAGTTGGGCTTGTGAAACATGGCGAAGGGAGAAAAGTATACAGGTTGCATAAAGCCCTGTATGGACTGAAGCAAGCTCCAAGAGCTTAGAATAAGAAGATCGACAGTTTCCTAAGGGGAAAAGAATTTGTGAAGTGCACAACTGAGCATGGGGTATACGTAAGAATAAGCAATAGTGAATTGCTTATACTATGTCTTTATGTCGATGACTTGTTGATAACAGGTAACTGCAAGAAAGAGATCGAAGACTTAAAAGGTGATCTCAGCAAGGGATTCAAAATGTCAAATTTGGGAGAAATTTCATACTTCCTTGACATCGAATTCTACAAGAATAGTAGAGGCTTGATGATGCATCAAAGAAGATATGCAAGTGAAATTCTCAAGAGATTTGAGATGGAAGAATGCAATTCGACTTCGACACCTGCAGAGCCAAGACTGCAACTGTTAAAGGAATCAGATGAAAAGGATGTTGACCCAACCGAATACAGAAGACTTATTGGGTCATTGAGATACCTTTGTCACACAAGGCCTGGCTTAGCATACATTGTAGGTATGATAAGTAGATTCATGCAGAAGCCAAAGGTATCGCACCTAGCAGCGGCGAAGAGGATACTGAGGTATCTGAAAGGAACTCTCCACTATGGCATTCTGTTTCCTGCAGTTGATGAGGGAAAAGAATGTAAATTAGTGGGTTACACCGACTCGAGTTGGTGTAGTGATGTTGAGGATCGAAAATCCACAGTTGGTTATGTGTTTATGCTAGGTGGTGCATGTAACAGCCCGATTTTATTAGATATTTTATTTATTAGCTTATTTGTGTGTTTTATTAATTATTTGTTTATTTAATTATTATGTGGTATTACTAATTAATTGAAATATCTAATTATATGCATAGTTGTGTTTTATGGTTTAATTAGGCTATTTGTAGCATACTATGTATTGGGCCTAATTAATAATTGGATGGGTGGGTAATAATATAACTAAGCCCATTAAGAGAAAGATAGTAAGAAGAGGAAAACTAGGGTTTTAGAGATAACACAATTTGGGGAAAAGAAGAGAAGAGAAGAGAGGAGAAAGAACAAGAGAAGAGGAATTGTAGATTTCTTGAAGTTAGAAGGAGAAATTCAAGAGGTAAGGGTTTGAATCCAAGTTCTTATAGGTTTATATGATTGGGTAATGTTGTGTATGCTTTCTATTCTTCAATTTCATGAATTTAGAAAATGATAAGGTTTATGTGAAACCAATTGGATTTTGTGATTTGTTCATGTTCAATGTGTTGCATGGATGACCCATGGTTAGGAACCTTATATGTGTGCTAAATTTGCTTTCAAATGATGTATGGATTGTGTATGGGTTAATGGGTGTTGTATGAGGGGATTAGGGAAGAAAAATGGTGAAATCTGAGTTTTCATGCAGCCTGGGTCGACCTATGCAGAATCTGAGTCGACCTAAACAGTCCAGAATGCCAAAAATCTATTTTTCCTTCAGTTAGGTCGACCTAGAGAAGTTTTGAGTCGACCTAAATGAGTTTGCGTCGACCTAGGGGTTCAATTTTGAGCAGATTTTGTAAAGACCATAACTTTTGATTCGTAACTTCGTTTTATGCGTCGTTCGAAGCGTTAGGAAGCTAATGAGATTATCTATATGATAGGATAGAGTTGGTTGATGTTGAATGGTTTAATTTTAATGTTAATATATGGATAACATGTGATTACTTATGTGTGCATTATGAATTAATGACTTGTGGTTAATATTCATAGATGTGTTAAGTGATGTGATATCCATGATATGTTGGAATGAATATATGTATTTATATGTACTATTTGAATGTATTTTGTTGATAATGATCATTTAAATGTGTATGTATCGAGATGTGGATTGAATAAATGATAATGCTAGACTTGAATACATGTGATTGATTGATGTGTGTTAGTTGATGCATTGTTTGGAAGAGAAGTCATGTTGTGTAATGTTGTGCAAAGTTGTAGAGATGTGATTGTGTAGTTTAAGAGATAGAGAGATCGTCTTAAATGCATGAGTCTTATTTTGTTGCACACGTACACAAGCATGAGTCTTTGAAAGTGGCAATGTCGGGTAATCTCGCGAAGATTATTTGCTTGTCCCAAATCTAACGCCGAATGGGATTTGAAAGCTTAACGCCGTATGGAGCTTTGAGGTGGTTATCTATTCTATAGAGGAAAGACAATCGGCATGACCGGAAATGATAACGGATGGGATCCACATGCATATCGCATTGAGTCACACTTGAGTCGCACGTGTCGGTGTGAAATGTTGTTGTTGGTGTGATTTATGTGATATGATTTATGTGGAATGATGTTGGTGGATATGCGTATATGTGGATTTGTGATTCATTTGATATGAATAGTTGTTGTGTTATGAATGTGATATATGTGATTGAAACATATGTGATGTAGATGTGAATTTATATGTACTAATGATATATGTATATATGTGTGGATATGTGAATCATGTTTGATTGAGGATGATACATGTGTAAGAGAGGTGGTTACATGTATACTTGTAGTATTATTGATACGATTCCAATGATGTAAATATATTCTATGATGTTTTGTGAAATGGGATAGAGATAAATATGCGCATTTGGTGATATATGTTCATACTTGCGATATATCGGTGAATCTTATACATGACTATATATTTGGAAAAACATGTATATGTGATTATGTGATGATAACTTATATATTTAGAATATGATTATGTTTGAATTCAATTGTTACTTCGTGAATGTTGTCGAAAATGATATGTACTTAGAATCCACATGTTGGTGAAACATGATTATGTACATTGTTTAGAAATCATGTTAGATTATGTGGAATTGAATGAACTAAGTTGTATGACATGAATATGTGAATTTTGATTAATTGCATATGATGCATGTTTATGTGAAGAGTGATGAATTCTTGAAATGTATTCTTGATGTGTTTTACATTTCCCATATTATGTTTATCTATAAGAAGTTGAATTCTCACCCTTCTGTTTGAATGTTATCCTTTGTTGGTAACGTGCAGGTTTCGTGGATAGTGATGCTTCGAAGGAGGCTTAGCTTAGAGATTTATATCTTTGTAAGGTGTCGTGACTAAGTAGTCACTTGTGCTCTGGTCATATGTAACACATGGGGTTGATTTTATATTTTATGACTTGTGGATATAAGATATTTGTTTACTCGTACTGTATTTCGTATTTGAATACGTTATTTTGTTGATGAATGGCCTTGAGCCGAGATGTTGAGATATGGTGGATGATGTATGGGAATCATTCGACTTTACCATTTATTTGATAAGATGATTATTCCGATGTGATTTGCATGTTGTTTTAAATCCCGTGTTATTTGGAAATGACTATTGCATGTTTAAAGATAAAATGTTTGTTTTATTTTGAAATATGTGTAACGCCCTCGTGAGATGCATGCTTCTTTACTCTGATTTACGCAAATGTATGCCTTATTTGTTTAGTATAGAGTTGGGGGGTGTTACAGTGCACCAGTTGCTTGGAGTTCGAGAAAGGAACCAGTAGTGGCACTATCATCGTGCGAAGCAGAGTACATAGCTGCTTCTCTCTGTGTGTGTCAAGCAACATGGATGGTTAACTTGGTCGAAGAGATTACTATAAAGATCGACAGCATGTCAGCTATCAACCTGGCAAAGAATCCGATAGCACATGGTTGAAGCAAGTAGATCAAAATGAGGTTCCACTATCTTCGAGAGCAGTTAGCTAAAGAGAAGATGAATCTGGAACACTGCAGAGCTGCGAAGGGAGTGCTGGTCGAAATATTCCGAAGACTAAGAGCAATGATGAATGTAGATAGCTTAGACACAATGAATTAGATGGTATGTTAAATTGTAATTCCTTGTGTCGAAGCAGGTTGTTGCTCAAACACGAGGTGTGTCCAATAAATCTATCAAAGTGTGGAAACAGTTTGTTACACACAGATTTGATTAGATTTGATTTAGGTTTAAAATGGGTATTTTGGGCTTTTATGTTTTGGGCTTTGACTTAGGGAGAAAACAAACCTAAAATTATAAATAGAGGGAGTAACCCCTATTTTGAAATAACTTGTATTCACATAAGTTGCAGTTGCAAGTGAATAACAGAATTTCCACAATTTGTGGGTAGAGAGAAACTCTGCAGAAAATACTTTCTTCTTCTCTTTTAATTTCCGCAAACCCTAATCCTACTTTTGTTCTTATTTGTCTTCATTGTCATCTTTAACGATAAGGAATTACTCACAGGTTCGAGAGTCTAATTCCAACATGTCGGCCAAAAGCTCATTAAAAGAGTTCAATCATACACAAGTCCAATTAAGATTATCCAACATAAATAGTCAACATACGTGAGTTTCAATGGACACTTTTATGATCTCCATTTTTCACTATACTCATTTGGACTTTGTAACTGACTTGGGCCTTAGAGTGCTCATCTTGTAGGTCCACCTTGCGCTATTAGACTAGAGATCAACACCACCCATTCAAAGTCATACAGTCATCGATCAACATTAATTTTGATTCCATTACAGAACAAATGCTATATATTTTATCCTAAAAATAATACTAATATATGTATAGAAAGAACAACTTAATTAACTCTAATAATAATAATATAAAAATTACATATAATAATATTTAAATTAATTTAAAATGTAATGTATTGTCTTGTTATAATTGAACTGGTATTTAAATTAATTTAAAATATAATGTATTGTCTTGTTATAATTGAATTGGTATCCCTCACTTTTTATTAGAAATCTTTGTAGCTTATCTATATTAAAAAAATATATATATAAAAAAACAAAGGATGAAAAAAAGAAAATCGAGTATCATCTACTCATAATTATAGAGATTAATTTCTTAAATTAAAGAGGATCACAATAAGCGATAAAACTCTCTCAAAATATTTAACACTACTACATATTTAAAACTGAATTGAAGGACTTTTGATTAAACTTGAAGAGACTCTTCCCATCTACTTAAGAGACTCTTACCATCTCCTCTAAGTACTTTTGGGTCAAAACAATAGTCCAAACTGAATTGAAGGACTTTTGATTAAACTTGAAGAGACTCTTCCCATCTACTTAAGAGACTCTTACCATCTCCTCTAAGTACTTTTGGGTCAAAAAGTATTTTTGGGTCAAAACAATAGTCGCTAAATTTGTAGGAATTAAATCCAAACCAAAAATTTAAATAAAATAAGAAAAAATTATTATATTTGCAAAAACTATAAATATATCAAATCTATTTTTTTTATTAAAATTATATAGTCTATGTTTTATTTCATAATTGTAATTGACAATTAAAATAGATTAAAAAAATATTGACATATAATAACTGACTTTGAGTTGAATTAATTTTGTTTTAAAAATTGATTCTAATTTAAAACTAAAATTCATATCTTTTAGAATCTAAAAATTAGAAAATTTGGAGATACCAAGGGCAGCAATGAAATAAATGTTTCAGAAAAGAGAACGAGACGCCACAAACAAGATAATAAGATGCCACATACATGATTTTTAAATTTAAATTTATTATTAGTCTCACTTTTATATAAATGAATACAAATATAAATTACTTAACATTCAAATAAAATCAATTTTTTAACATTCAAATAAAATCAATTTTCGTGACAAGACATGCATATATCCGAGAATGCATGTAGACAATCACACAGAAAGGGGTGTGTTGTGGGTGATATTGAGTCCTACAAAGAGAATAAATATACAAGGCATGTGTCAAATACTCATCTTTTTTGGGTTTGAAAATACTCATATATTTAACATGATTTAAATCAAGTTATGCCCATTTGCTTTGATAATCTCATGAGCCTAACTAAAAGATTGAGTCGTTGTAGTTTGTTACTCACACATTGGACAAGTTGTTTGTACAAATTTTAAAAGTGCTCTCAAACTTTCAGTTCTTGTTTCCCTTTTTCCTATCCAAGAACATCAGGCTTCAACATAGTTCCATCATGAAAATTGTCATTGCCACAAGAGTTAATCAATTTTTCATTGAAGTGGGTGCCCAAGAAACAGTTGTTGAAATCAAAAGAAAAATAGAACAAATCCATGGTGTTCCAGTGGCTTACCAAATCCTAACAGTTTCTGGATGGGAACTAGTTGATGGATTAGACATGGAAGATTACCCAATAGTCACTGAAGGCACAAAAGTTGATCTCACCATCAAGCCAGGGGAGTCAGATACCATTAACTATAATAGCAAAATGCAAATCACAATAAAGTTTCCAGCTAAACGGACTAACATAGAGGTGGACCAGACCGATACCGTCCATAGCTTGAAGGAAAAAATTCACATCATTGATAGCGCCCCCATCAAAAGAATGTCGCTTTTCTTTTTGGGGAAGGAACTAGATGATGATTTTCGAAACCTAAATGAGTATGGTATTTGTGAATTTTCTGAAATTATTGTATTCCTCAGGACGACGCATCGGTCCAAAGAACCAGCAGCTAGGAAGGTTAGCTTTGTGGTACAAACTTCCACTAGTTTGCTTAATGCAGCCACCATTCCAATGGAGATGAGAGATATAAGCACTATTAATGACTTGAAGCAGCTGCTGCTATGCAGAAAAATTCTGCCAGTTGATGACTATCTCTTTATACACAGGCAGAGGATCATGCGTGATAGTTGTAGTCTTAGGTGGCATGGAGTTGAAAATGGCGACTATCTCTACGTGTTCAAAGGGACGGTTAGTCGCAGTGCCTGAGATTGAAGCTATCATAATAATTATGAATTTATTTGTCTTAGGTTGTTTTGTGCATTGTTTGTCATTTAGAATGGGAAGTTGAAGAACATTATACATTAAACTTCATTGTTTTACTCATAAACATACACATGTTTAAATTTTAAAAGAATTTTTTGTCTAGAAATTTTAAGATTTTACTATCTCAATATGTTATACCTGCTACTTATACAAATTTATGACTCTTCAAAATTAAATAGAATAAAAATAAAATAGTAATGATTCCATTAATGTAGACGCACATTTGTATTAACATCACTCAATAACTTTAATAGCCTCAGTAATCTCCAAAGAAAAAACAGAAAAGAACTATATCAGATAACAGTTCTTATTCATTAGATGCAAATATTCCTATTGGAACTGATGGGTTAGATGATTCACAATTTTGTGGGATTGTGGAAATGTTTTTAGATTTTCAATTCAATTGAATAAAAGTGATTGTAAAAAATTGTAACTTGCTGGCCCCTGCTGCTATCTTAGTCATTGTATATAACTGCTAAAAATACTTAGCGAAAAGCGAGAGATACATACCCCTCTAGGCCTGCCTAGCTATCGAATGCTAGACACGTCTCTCATATGTTAGTTCGCAGAATGACTCGATACATACCCCTAGGCCTGCCTAGCCATCGAATGCTAGACATATCTCTCATATGTTAGTTCGAAGAATGACTCATTCGGCTTTAGATTCACTGCCAATGATAAGCAAGCTGTTTAAGAATATCATCCCTATCCAATAAATTATTTGTCATAGCTTGCCTTTAGTAAAGTCTCCCCTAGATAAGTAACAAACGAAGGCAGGGTGTTTGCTTTCCATAATCCATCTCAATTAGAGAAGCACCTGGGCCTGGCTCTTAAAAGACCAAACATACAATTGAGACATGTATTTTATCACAATTTTCTTCATTGATTTGTCAATCGCCGTTCGTAATTCTACACTTTTCCCTCTTGAGTGCTTGTAATACTTTAGAGGATTAAAATATGCAAACTAAATAGTTGATAATCGGTAGAAAATAAACTCTTTAGTCAACAACCTAGTCTTTCTATTTTTGTGGTATCTCAAGAAAAATGAAATCTCAGCAATAAACCGCCATTTATTAGCAGCAATGAATTTTTTACAAACATTTACAACAATGTAGTATCTCCCATGTTGATACTTCTACCAATTATTGGACTTAAGATTCCTCAAGGATCACAAATAATGTAAAAGGAAAAATACCTGGAATGTTTGACTGGATAGAACATTAAATAACCTTTTTCAGATCTGAAGAGTGGGTTCATTAAATCCAGCAAAATATAAATTTAGGGATTCTAATTTGCTCTGCAGAAATACTTTGATTTTGGGAGATACAAGATATGGGCGGGAGCAAAATTTCTTTCTGTAACCAACCGATGATCAGGCACAAAGATCCATAATCAGATATCCCAGACAATTTCAAATTATGCAGGAAATTGCAGATGAAAACAATATCATCTCAGATTTCTTCCCCAAATGATAGAGTGGCTGATTATGGTTTTAAGTTGTTGTTTGAACCTCTAATGCCCCTGTAAAATCTTATAATTGACAGGACCAGACAAACCTTGCACTTTCATCATAATATTATACTTTGCGGGCGCAATGGCACCGGCTTTCGTGCACAAATCCAGAACAGCTGGAACACGTCCATAGAAGTCTCTTCCTTCATTCACAAGTACAGGAGGATCATGAGGCCTTCGTCTCCATACAATCTTTGGGGGCACTAAATTATCCACATTAGCTTTCGTCCAAAAATGACCTCCTTTCCAACTCTCATACTTGAACACTCCACAGAGCCTAGCTTCATGGCCAGACGGCCCCACATGAACCTCTGAACAATATTTACAAACTTTTACTGGATATACCAGCAACAATTTCTCCATCCCAGACCTGAGAGTCTCCCAAGCTTCTAAAGTGTTCTTTGCTATTAAAGCGAGATCATTCGGTGACAAAGACTCGGTACCATCGACATTGCCATTAGTAGCCTCCAAGTTCCAACTACTTGAATTAAGATTTTCATCGTGCGGATCAGCCCCTGCTTGCCAGCATAGTTCGACAACAGCTGGGATGCGATCAAAGTCAAACCTTTGGCTATGCCTAATAACACTTTGGAACATGTTGTTAAGGTGAAACGTCTCAACAGGAACAAGTATATCATTCAAGCCACCTTTGACCCATTCATGAACCCTGTTCTTGGCACGGTGCTTGTAACCCCAGCAAGTTGGAATTAAATGTCCCTGCTCACCGATATATATCTCTGGACAAAATCTGTAATTGCACAACATAAGGAGAAAATAACACAGCTATCAATAATTTGAGCTAACAACACGAGAAGACCACAAGTAGAAGTAAAATACAAGTTGCTTAGTGACCACACTGGTTCAAAGTCTGTTGCTAAAATAATTATTGACAGTTATTAAATGGTTAAAGATCAAAAGCTGAAAAGTACTCAAGAAAAAAGCTTAATTAGTTTATATAGAAATTACTAACTTGTGATTTAGGATGACATTCATAATTTAAAAAGCACCGGTAAAACAAGTACAAGTCTTTGCTTACTGCTGACCAGACTAATGCTGTCAATCTTATGTTTTCTCACCAAGAAAACCTTTTCAGATTTTTCTTCCCCCAGTTATTTTACTACCTAAATGGAAATATGAAACCAAATAAAAAGTTTTAAAACATACCGTTTGGAAGTTGGAGGAGAGGAGGGGGAGCTTTGGAGGGAGAAGAGTAGAAGGAAAAATAGATAAGCTATTTTCCTTTTTTTGAGTGTTTTTGTATAAAATTATAGATGAATACTCAGGATTAATGTATTTTTAATGATGAGAGTGTTATAACAACATAGATTAGATTTGGAGGATTTATCCAAGCCTTACAAATTCCTCCACCAATACAATTTTTTAGTTCTTCCAAATTAAAAGGATTTTGTATTATGGAGAGAAAAACCCAAAGTCCTCCCCTCCCAGAACCCTCCATTCTTTCCACTTCTTCCTTCCTTTTTTTAAAATCCTTTACTCCCCTCCTAAACTCTCAAACAGAGCATAAGTGATAACAAGATTACAACTTCTTTGCACCGAAATATTTTTCAATTATCCCTAAGAGTATAATTATTTATAATATAACAGCATAACAAGTTAAGAACACATATACAGAGTAACACAGTAAAGTATAAAAACAAACACCAAGATTTATTTGGATAAACAAATTAATCAAGAATTTATATATAATCACCTATCACATTAGTGCTTGTATATAATTCATTTCTAAAACAAAAGACAAAATATAGTCTAACTATTTTATATAAGCTATAAGTTGTTTTCATAAACTACAGTGGAGCAAACTCTTCTAGACTCCGACAACCTGTCGAAGCAAAATTAAATCCCGATTGGAAGCGGTACCCACAGTTAGTGTCACCTTTTAAGTTGAGGGATCATTTGAGAAGCCAATAGAAAGTTTTCAAAAAAGATTATCAATTTCTCCTAAGTTTAAGGATAAGCTATCCTATGTCGTCTTAGAAGTGATTATATTAATCGATAAGCTCAAATAAATCACTCCAACTTTGAGCCAAAATTATAACAAAAAATCACTAATAAAAAACAGAAATACAATACTTTTTGGATGAAACAAAAAATAGGTGTAATGAAAAATCAAAACTCACTTGCAAGCCATGAGAGGTAATGAATTGAGGAGAGTTGAAACACCATGAACGAGAATATTCCTAGCAAGCAAAACCTCATTGGCAACAGGAACCATGGAACGAACAGGGTAAAGTCTGGCACGTTTCTCAATTCTCTTGAGAATCATGGGTCGGAGTTTCCTCAAGTCCACTTTGGTAGCATAGAATCTACCGAAGCTCCCAAAGCAATAGCCACCCAATTTTTCGTATAGAAGAAGATCGTTCAAGAACATCTTTCTGAAAGCCATTGAATGATCCTGCAATGAAAAATAGTAGAAAATTTGAGATGAGGTCATAGGGGCATTTCATCGAACAGATAGATGGCATTGTTAAAAGTGAATGTAGGTGATTATTATTGACCTTGTCAAATACACAACAATGGTTAGGGCGCGGTTAAGGCGCGTCTGCAACAGTGGTAGTCTGTATTTGAGAGATGAGTGGGAGGGGGTTGATGAACAAGAATATGCAGAAAGGAGAGATGAACACGGTCTGATTATTGTTTCTTAGGTTTTTCGAGTTTTTCTTTATTTTATGTTCGTTTAATTAAATTAAATAAATGTTTTGATATTATGGTGAAGGGGTGGCAAAAGCAAAACGGGTCGCCCGCCCAGTCTTATGGCCGTCAAGTAAAATGGACATAAAAGTCATGCTGATCCCGCAAAGATGACGGGCGGCGGATTTATCCGCCTATTTTTATTTATATTTTTTTAATAGATTAATAGACTTTTTTTACCTTTTAATTAAATTTTTCTCTTATTTTTTAAAAGAATTTTTTCTAAAAGCAACTTTTTAACAAATTTACTTAAAAAAATATTACATATATTTATAAATAAATGTATAAAATAAACCATCAAGAATTGCAATTACTAGAATTAACTAAAAAAAGAGTGAGCTTTGGAGGAGGGGCAGGCTTTGGCGGGCGGCGGACTTTGGCGGGGCGGGTTTTGGCAGGGCGGGCTTTGGCGAGCGGCGGGCCTAAAATCCCAACCCAACCCGCCATTTTTTGGCGGGTGCGTGGGTCACGACCCGTTTTGCCACCCCTAGTGAATATAAGAAGAATTTAATTTCATAATGCCATTTTTATAAGTAAAACTAGTAATATACTTGTGCGTCCGCACGGTAAAAGTTTAGTAGTGTAAAATTATACTGCAAATTGAGAATTATGTGTATGTATGTTTATTTGTTTAGAATCTTATTAGTTGTGTCCTATGACACTTCATAAAGTATTTTATTCATATTTTCAACATTAAAGACAAGTGCAAATGAGTGATAGTTCAACAACCACTAAATAACAAATTATCTTGAGAGTAAGAATGAATCGGTTCTTCAATCATATTACAATGAAAAGATTGAAATACATATTAATATTTAAAATATTTCATCATTGAAAAGGTCAACTTATATATGTCTTTTTGTCTAGATCTAACTTATCATGTCTAATGTCACTTTATCAAGTACAAATTAGCATTTATACATGTTTTGTTGCTTGGATCTAACTTGTTGTGTCCATAACATTAAGGACAAGTGCAAAATTATATTTAGTAAAATATAATATAATTTTGAGATAGATATTGTAAAAATCATAACAAAGCTAAATAATTATTTTATATAGCAATGGATATATATAGAATTGTCATTCATTTTTGTATTTATATATAATTGTTAATTAAAATAAAATAGGTATCGTGTTGATAGTATCCCGTAATAAAAATAAAAAATTTTGACATTTGAAAATAAGAATTTTGTGTCTCAAACAAAGATAATTGTTAATTAAAATAAAATAGGTATTTTGCTGATAATGCCCCGTGAAAAAAAAAATTGACAATTGAGAATAAGAATTTTGTGTCTCAAATAAAGATAATTGTTAATTAAAATAAAAAAGGAATTTTGTTAATAGTGACCCGTGCGTAAAGTATAAATTTTGACATTTAAAATAATTTTTTTAATAATTATGAATATATTTTCAATAATTATAAAATAATAATGTTTTTGGTTGAGTAAATTTTTACGTGTTTTTCTTCGTTCCATTATAAAAAGATTCAATTTATTAATTATTTATGTTTAGAAAAATAAAAAGGAAAAAGAAAATTAAGGGAGAAAAAATTAAAATGAAAGTGAAAATATTTGAGAGAGAGAGAGAGAGAGGCAAAAAGTGAAACATGTGAAGTGAAAGTGAGACAAAGGAAAATTCAATGGTCAATACCCGTTACGTTTGAGCATTTGTTTGAAAGGTTGGAATATTAGATTGATTATGAAAAGACAAAGCAACACTTTTGGCATTATAAATTTTGATTCAGCAACATGAGTAACTTTCCCATTCTTGATTCCCTCTTCAAGTCTCTGGCCAATGGTAACCAAGTCAGTGAAGTTTGAGGATACACTTCCAATAATCTTCTCCCAAAATAAGGGTGAGAGAGTGTCCATAAACATGTCAGTCAATTCCTTTTCAGCTAAAGGTGGCTCCACTTGAGAAGCTAGCTCTCTCCAGCGTTGAGCGTATTCTTTGAAAGATTCTTTCTCTTTCTGAGACATGCTTTGCAGTTGTCGGTGATCAGGTGCCATGTCCAAATTATACTTATATTGTTTCATGAAAGCATCAGTCAGATCTTGGAAGCAATGAATGTGACTCTTCTCAAGTCCCATATACCATTTCAGCGAAGCTCCACTTAAACTATCCTGAAAGCAATGGATGGGCAATTTGTCATTCTGGGTATAAGCATCCATCTTGCGGTAGTACATGGTCAAATGGATTCTTGGGCAAGTATTCCCTTTATACTTCTCAAACTCAGGAGTCTTGAATTTTGCAGGCAAGACAACATCAGAAACCAAACACATGTTTTCAGCAGCAACCCCAAAGTAATCATTTCCTTCCATAGCTCTAAGTCTCTTTTCTAAAATCTGATACTGCTCTTTAACATCTTCAATATCTCCAGCATCTCCTTGACTTCCATTCTGGGAATGGGCAGCTTGATATTCAAACAGAGGATTCACATAAGCAGGCTGAGCAATAGTGTGCACAATAGGCTGAGATTCAGTCATGATAGGAGCACGAAAAACTTGGTTTGAAGCTTGACCAATCACAAGTTGCGAAAATTGACCAATACCAGGAGTCTTCTCATATGGAGGAGTGTAACCAGGTGGCAAACCAAACTCAGGCCATGTAGAAGGTTGTTGTTGAGTAGGTTGAGGGTCAACATCAGCACTTTGGACTTCAACAATGATAGTCTTCTGAGGCGGTTCTCCTCTAGCAATCAAAACTTGCAGCATTTCTATTAGCTTGGTCATGCCTGACTTCAATTCATCAATTTTCATTCTGACCTCTGCATTTTGTTGCTCTTGGTATTCCATTCTCAATCTGACGTTGGCTCTAGTTCCGTACTTGTGTGGAGGAATCAGCTTGACGGTAGACAGACAAACTCTGAAGATGGAGACAGACAAGGATAAGTTTTCTAGACAACCTGGATGTATGTATGCAAATGATGCAATTGTTGTTGTCGCTTTTTATTTATTTGATTTTCAAGGAATTTCAAGTTATTAAGTTGTAAATGTCAAAGCATGAAGGAAGTAAATCCTAGATTGGATCAAAGCTTTGATCAAGTTATCATCAAGATCAATCATCCATTTTAGTGGATTAGGGTTTTCACCCTATCAACACCCAAGATCCATTGAGTTTGATGAAACTTATGATGTTTAGAAAGAAAGACCTATGAGTTCCTTGGAATTCAAAGGAATGCATGGTTTATGGTTTATGCATCAATCACAATCAAGGTCACACATGGTCGCATGAACAAAGTTCAAAGGTTCGACGTCACGAGCATAGAGTCAAGGTTAAGAACCACCCACAAAGGTATGTACTAGGGAATTTTGTACCTACCGAACGGGTTCTACAAAGGTTCCCAGAGTTTTCAATTTTCTATCGGATACTACCGGCTCGCACAATTGCTCATGGGAGCCAATAATATTCCTAAAAAGACCTCGTCTGAGCGTAGCATCGCATGACAACAAGCTCAAATTGGTACTTGAACTTGTTTCTGCGCTACATCCTAAAAAGGTTTAGATGGGTTAAAAGGGTTCTAGGTCATTCAGCTTCTACGGACACTCACTATTGAAAGTAATAGCGTTCTTATGATGGCTCGTAACAACATCTACTACCTTCCATGAGGCCTCCACTGATTGGGGCTCCACCATATGATGCTCATGTTAAGGATTGCTCCTGACATGCAACTATTGGTCTTACCACCTCCTATCTCAAGTTACTCACAAAAGTCCGGGTTAGGAATTTATCTCATCACAGAGGAACCATCGAGCACCAAAAAGAAAAGAAAAAACAAACAAAGCACACAATAATATATACAGATAAAAACACACAGATAAACAAAAATAGGCTTAACAAACTTAAAACTGGTTCCCCAGTGAAGTCGCCATTTTTTCTGTAGCGGGGAAAATCTGATATCGAAGCCATTAGTTGACTCGACTCAATATTTCAATGAAAGTCGCCACCGCGATTTATTGTTTCCAAAGGAAATGGGAAAAGAACGAAATAAAAGCCAAAGTTTAAAACAAGAAAGAGATCATAGGTACGGGTGTTGATTATACAAGGGGGAGGTTTTAAGCACCCCTCATATCTGTGGTACTCCACATGAACCTTTTTGAAAATCTGTGTTTATTAAACGACATTGTGCGCAAAAGAAAGGTTTGTTTTAAAACAAAGCTCGGAAAGACGTTAAGCCTTGTGCCTATATACCTCCTCGGTGCAATGGAGAAGTCAGAGCTAATGTAGTTCCGCTTAAAAGGGAAAAGGTTTTTTTAAAAGGAATAAACACTTTATCATCGTCGGAGAGAATACTCAACCATTGATCTTGATCATGAGAACAAATGGATTCTTTGCATCACAAATGAAAGAAGGACTCCAACTCGGATAAAATCAACGAGTATGCCACTAGCTCTCTCACGTGGAAAAGATTCCATTATATCAATCAATTTCAAAATCGTGGGGTATCGCAACTCACTACAACAATTAATTGTATCTAAACTTTTGACGAAAAGCCACTAAGGGCAAAAGATATTTTTTAAATAAAAGGTTTTAAAAAGGTTGCAAACATAAAAAGATTTTGAAAAAGGGAGAAGATTTTGAAAATCTAAGAAGGGGAGGAGATGAAGAGGCTATCCTAGTGCATAAAATAAAAGCTAAGGAAAGAACGATCTAACCAAAAAGAAGCCAACGCTTGACATTAAGAGTCAAGGTAGATTTCCCATCCTTTGGACTATCGACACTAATCCAACACATTACCACTTGGGGATCCAGATGAACTTATTGATTTTAGCACAACTTTGCATTAAGCACATTAAAATTCTGACAAAAACCGGGCAGAGTAACAGCTGTTTTCGGGTAAAATCCTTATCATGACGCCTTGGAATTAACCATCAAGGACTTTAGAGGAAATACCTGCACATACAAACAGACAACAATCCAATGCCAGAAAGACAGAATAACACCAGAGTAACAACAGAATAACAGGGTCCAGAGGTACTAAGTCCAACAAGTCCATGTCTCCAAAATGCTCGGGATAGTAACCTATAATCCATAGGGAGCCTTATGTGTTTTTTAGATTTCAATTTGTTTATTAATGTTTTAGCGCAAAAATAGAGTATGGTCCAAGTGGGTAAAAGGAAAATAGCGGAAACATAAACAAAGCGTCCAAATGGACAAATAGAAAATGGCCGAATATAAACGTCCAAATGGACAAAGAGAAAATGGCGGAAACATAAACATGATGAAATGATAAAAATAAAGCGTAAAGCGAAATATAAAGAGCAATATAATAAAGTGCGGAAATTAAAGTCAATTGTTAGATGTTAAAGATAACCATCTTGAAACTTGTCAAGTATGTTATAAAAGCTAGTAATGAAGATCGATGGTGAGTGAAGGAAGTTTTCGGATTTAAATTCAATGGAAATTTATCAGAAGCTTGATAAAATCATAGCGACTACACGATAAAATTCTGTAATTCTTAAATCAACCGCATATAATTCTCTTTCATGTTTGATCTTTTTATTCTGGACACAAAATATTGCGCTATGTTAAGCAGATCGCCAAGTGATTTATGTAGAAATCACCCTACAACGAGACCGGTCAAAACTTTGTGTGCTAATGCATGCGAGAGAAACGATATATAGATCACTCTCCGAAAGCAATACCGCACGAAAAGAAAATAGATAGCGATCTCGTCTTTACCAAGAATCCATAAGAATTTTCAAGGTATCAAAGACTTTCATTGATCAAAATAAAAAAGGTAAAATATGGAACCACACTCAAAAGCTCCTTCAATCTCTAAGCTCAATCACTTAATATTACGGATTCGGATTTTCATCCTATCGACGCCCTAAGTCCATTGATATTAGAGAGGAATTAGGCCTCTAATTTGTGATTCAAAGAAAATATCAAAAGAATGGAGTAGAAGAAGAGTTAAAACCAAAAACAAGTTTAAAATGAAAAAAAAAAAAAAACAAAAGCTGCCAGGAAATTGATTTACCTCTGCAGGAAATCAATTTCCTGGGTGTGGAAATCGATTTACCTCTGTAGGAAATCGATTTCCTGAGTGCAGTTTTCACATCTGGCGCAAAAAACAGAGTGGAAATCAATTTCCCTCTGTAGGAAATCGATTTCCTGTGCGCAGTTTTCAAAAAAACAGCATTAGGAAGCATAAAACTTTGTTTAAGCAAAAACACAAACACCTTATGATCTCATATATCAATGTGCACGAATTTTTCATCAAATCTTCACCAAATATCACCAACATAGCATCAAAGATGCATCACACACAAGCACAAAAGAATTACATTGTGGAATATAAAAAAAGGATATAGAAATTTACCAAATCTTGAACAAAACTTGGATCTACTTCAAGAACACACCAACACAAGTCTTGATCTCTCAACAATTGAAGAAAAAAAGAGAGATGGGTGATGGTTTAGCTCAAAGTTAGTGAGGTTCAAGATGTAACTCACTAACTTTATGAAAGAAAAGAGAGCTTTGAGTGAATTTGATAGGGATGAGGAGAGAAATTGCAAGAGTTTATTTGGCTATTCAAGCTTGCAAAATGAAGAGGTGAAGGCCTCTATTTATAGAATTGGAGGTGGAGGTGTGGGCAATTTGGTCATTGTGCATTTGGTAATTAATTTGTGTTTAACTGGTAAAATGGGGTTAAAATGAGGTTAATGAGAGAAATTAATTTGTGGTGAGGTGGAATATTGGTAAATGACAAAGAATAATCAAGAAAAATGTGTTTGGTGCCAAAATGATGTCATGCTTCCCTCTTTTTTTTCAAATTTCGTCCTAGGAAATCGATTTCTTATATGGGTAAATCGATTTCCATAGTAAAATTTTCAAAAATTCTTTTTCTTGCACTGTTTTGATTCTTGCTCGATCTCTTACCTGTAAAACAAAAACAAAAGAAACAAAATGCATATTTTTGGATTTTGGTTAGTATAAAACAAATTTAAAAGCTATAAGTGCCTGATGGTTCCCCTCAGAGGCGAAGTGAGCGTAACACCAAAAAAAATGAAATCTCAAGATTGTGATCTTGATTAATGATTGAAACGCAAATGATGTATGATCTTAGGGTCAATAATTGGGGTATGATACATATTTATATAATATTATTCATATTATTATATGAAAATTCATGTTTATCAATTTTAAAAATATATATCGTTATTAAACTATTATTCATTTTAATAAAAGTGTTTATTTATTTCTGCAACACCGACGAGAGTTCAACCATATTGCTCTTTCGACGATGTCTCAACCGATCGAAACAACACAGAGGCATTAAAATCTGATACTTGTAAAGATTATTAGCCCTAAATCTATGTCTACAGTTTAGAAACTAATAGATATCATCCTTAATCAAGATCTATGATGTCTATTTCTACAACAACACAAATCCGAAGCATTTAAGCAAAAAGATCAAGAACAACATCAATGATGATTTGTAAAGCAAATATATATATATATATATATATATATATATATATATATATATATATATATATATACCATCCCAAGATCAACAAATATACATATAAGAAGAGAAAAATATACATACAACACCCATCATTGGAATGGGTCATAGGGAAGAAGAAGGACAAGCAGAAACTTCTCGTGTTGTCGGCACAATCGAAGACCACCCGCGCTCAATCGACATGATGAGCCACCCAAAGATGTTGCTTGAACCTCTGAACTACAAAGAATGGATCAGAGCTCAACTTTGTCAACGAAGAGATGATAAAAACTAACAAACTGTGATTTTACAACATAAATACAATTCTGCCTTAGCTTTCATTTATTAGCTAAACCGCCTCTGGAGGAAAATATCTGGAACAATAGAAATGATCTCGCTAAGCGAGCCTGCGAAGCTTCAGCTACTTCCAGAGATCAGAAATATGGGTCACAGTGTGCTAGAACTTTGGCTTAGCGAGCTTGATAGAACTTTTGTCCTTTATTTCTTTGAAACGTGCATCTGGAGCCGTGCCTTCGGCACTTTATTACTCGAGACTCCAAATATGCAAGAATACCTACAAAAAGACATTAAAACTATCAAACGGTACACAAATACACTAAAATACAATTATTCGTAAAGTAAACGTATTTACCAACAAATCGACGTTTATTCAAACGATATCGTCAAAAAGAATAGATAAGTGCAATAAAACTTATACACAAAAATAGATACAATTTGCACTTATCAAGCTTGTTGAACTTTCTTGCCTTTAGGATCTACCTCTCTCTTCCTTCATATGACCGCTCTCCTTAGATTTTTCTTCCGCTAGCTCTTTCCCACAAATTCACGTTTCGACTAAAAGTCTCTTTTAAATTATCTATTTATTTAACCTAAAAGTTTCAATTACTTATTCCACCCCGAAACTATCCTCACACCCTCACTAAAAACCCTATTTTCTATTTAAATTCTATTATTCAATTAAATAAATAAAACTGTAAAATATTTATTTTATTTTAATTAAATAATGCTCCAATTAAATAATTATCTAATTATTCTAATAAAGTTAATTCAATAATAATTCTATTATTTCACTACTTCTCACCCCACCCTTAGTTATTTACTCAAAACACTCATATCTCTCTAATTTTAAATAAAAATATATTTTCTTCCAACTCTAAAATATCTCTAATTAAACTAAATAAAATAAGCTAATATAAATTTCAATTAAAATTAGATAACTAAAGTTGGGGTGTTACAATTGTGAGTTCATGGTATAAAGCAAAGAGTTCTACATGAAAGATTGTAGGAACCACCTACACTATCAGCAAAACCAATTAACCAAGAATCAGCTGACTGCCTAATCACACCCCTCAACCCAAATGGACTTTGGTTCCCCTGATTACTGCCATCTACATTGAGAACCATAGTTTTCTCACCACTGCATGCTAAGAAACCCATTTGTTATTCACTACTACAACCTCTCGAGAGGGAAATACATCCAGTAGAGTCTTCGCAAACTTGAAAATCTGCATGTTAAGATGATAGATAGATACATACATACATTCTCACTCTCCATACAAATTTGTTTCCTCGCCCTCCAAATCCACCAACTAATAGCCATGAACATGTGAGGCCTGACAGACTAAATTTCCTTTTGAAGTCATTCCACCAAGTTATTAAAGACGGAAAACTAACGTCATCAAAACCAACATAAAGCCAAACATCTAGGACAAATAGTCATCTAAAGCATCCCCTTTTTGTGCAGCATATGTCTTGTTGGTAACGAGTCATATCAAGCAGCCCAAACAAACTTTATTGTTGCTACCGTTTGAATACACCAAATCCAATTCTAAGAGGAGTAGACACCACCTCCTTCCGCGAGAGCCATCAATCTTATTAACCAAAGATAACCAGCCTTAGCCGAATAAGTATCGCTTGAGTTACCTTTCCAAGAAAAGTCATCATGGACACTATCATATAGGCAAACTAGAAAACTAGATAAGGATTGGAGGACATTAGAAGAATGTTGTGGGTATAACTAAGAAAAATCACATTTGTCATTTCAAACAATATCAATTATGGAATTATAGGTATCATGAATGTCCACACACCAAACCTAATTTTTCAACTTGCAAATGCTAAACCAAGGTGCATACCAAAGCAAAGAGGAATTGTTGCCTAGCCGAAACTCAATCATCTTTCAACATTGCATTTGCTTTCATGTTTTCAGTTGGAATGGGACAAGATAAAATAACTAAGCCTAAGAAGGGTGGTGGTTTGGGTATCTATATGGTTAGGGAATTTAATATAGTTATGTTTGAAAAACTGGTTTGGGATATTTATTATAACTCTGATAAGCTTTGGGTCAAGTTATTAACGCATATATATATTAAGGATGCTCAGTTAAGGACGCACATAGTTTTGGACAACCAGGACAAGTGCATGTAATAAGTGGAGATCAATGTCAAAATATACTTAGCCAAAGTTACTTTACATGTTTTGCTTAAAATCTTACTTTTTCAAGAATTGAGCTTGTGATGGATCTTGTCAACAAAAAATTCAAAATCCAGAGGACCAAGTCTCCTGTGGATCTTAGGGAAACCCAAGTATTTCTTTAGATATGTAGTGTCTAATATTTCTAATAGAAGCAATCTTACTTCTTCTAGTGGTAGTAGAGAAAAAGGCTCTAGACTTACATTCACCTTAAGACCAGACTTGCTAACAAATCTAACAAAACACCTTCAATAATACTCCCTCCGTTCCTTTTTAAGTGTCGTTTTAGCAAAAAGCTCTTCAACCAAGATAGTGGATTATTAGAGTTAATTTTCCTACTATACCCTTATTTAATTTTCTCTTTCCAAATAAATTCAATCATACATTCTCTTTTTCCAATAACTAATTGAAAAATTTAAGGTGGAGTTATTGAGAAAATAAAGGTATAAATGACAAATTATAACATTAAAATTATAAAACGACACTTAAATAGGAACAAAAAAATTCTTCTAAAACGACACTTAAAAGGAACGGAGGGAGTAGTTGTTTGTGTGGCAATAACTTTAGAGGAAAAAAAAGGTGGGAAAGGGAAGGGTCTTCTTTGAAATACCCAGGCTTCCCTTGATTGTTATAAATTGCTTTCATAATAGCATGAGATAAAAATTCCATGCACATAACAAAAAGATAGGGGAAAGGGGGTCCCTTGGCAAGGGCAAGGTATGGGAGAAAGACGAAAACCATGACCATTCCAAATAAGAGACAAGGTAGAGGATGAAACACAATGCATGATAAGATGTACAATGATAGGAGGGAACCCAAATTGTTGAAGATGTCCCGTTTAGGATCTTCCTAATAAACCCCCTCACACCCATTACTCTTTTTATTGGCGGGCCATGGTCCGATCGATAGCCTCTGATACCATATTAGAGTTTGACCTAACTCATCCTTATAAAACCGGTTAGTAAAGTGAGGAGTGTCTCTCTATATATACTCTTTCAATGCTCTATCTCCAACCAATGTGAGACTTTTAGGATCTTCTTAATAGTAAGCCTTCTCCAAATCAATTTATAAACTAAATCCTTCTACCAAGAAAACTACACTTCATCAAAAACAAAAAAAAAACTACAATGGTAAGGACCAACAGTTTCATTCAAGTAAGGTCTGATTAAATAGATAGAAATGTATGAATACAAAGAAAATTGCAGACACCCTGATTCCCAGAATTACTGTCTTGTACAGGTAAATGAACCTCTATGTGACACATTTTGAAGCCAAATATCAGGAAAGTTTTTAAAAAAATGATAGTATGTACACAGTTCTTGCTATAATTTAATGCTTCCGAAATTCCCCAAAAGACAACTTCAACAAATCTGAGAAGCTTATATGTAAAAATAGTCACAACTAGACAACTTCTCTGTTACTTTCATTCTTTAATTTATACAGTACCGAACTTCCCAGGTAATCTTCTTTCACCACAGTAAAAACAATACCATCTCACAACACCTCCAACTTCTGGGTCTCAGGAGCTTCCTTGACAAAGTTGAGGCTTGTCTGTATTGGTTTCTTACTATGCACTACAGAGAGATAAAGCAAAAACAAGGTTAACTGTCTGTCTTTAGCTCGAATATGGATTAAGAAAAATGCAAGAACTGTCTCAATACCTTTCTTATCTTGTTTATTGGATGCAAGGACAGAAGATTTCCACTTCTCATAATCATGTGTTTCCATCTGTTTCTTTTTTTTATAACATGAAACCTATATATACAAAAAAATGACAACTACATTATGCACATGAATTGGAAAAGCTAATACAGGAAGAATCCAATTGAACACTGTGGTGCACACATCGCAGTCCAAATTATGCAATAGTTCCTAGTCTGAATTGAGATCATCATAATTATGTGGAATCAATTTAAGATTCCCCTATCAAATAGAGAGGCCACTACAATGAACAAAAAGATGCAATAGCACATAAACACAACCTTCAGTGACAAGTAATTGTTAGTAACATTTTAAAACTGGTAATGTTATTGCACTATATACTTGGTCCATTTGAAAATGTATTGATTAAAAAATAAACCAACAGGAAAAAAAATGTACCATATAACTGATGCAAATTTAAATTAAAAAAATGTAAGAAAAATCAACTACTGGTTTCCAATAATAACACATGCAGTAACTTAGAAGCAAGCTTTTATGCATTCGTTGTAGATGCAAACAAAATTGCTTTGATACTGTTATCATAGTTTTGAATTGTAAATTGTATATCTCATGGCAATTTACAATGCAAAAACTATGATACATCAATGCCCATGATTACATCAATCTAACAGAAACTAGTACTTGAGAATGAAGAATTGTACAGGACCATTATGCATCTACCTACTTTGGTGTTGATGACCCCATTAACAAAAAATTGGGTCATTTTGAGTGCTGTTGATGTCTAGTCAAGACAATTTCTAGGTTAAAAGCCTTCACATATTCCAATTGAATTTTTCTCAAACCTAGTGTCTCACATCTCAACATTACCTACAATCACTACACATTAACCTTCTTTAGTTTCCTTAATCAAGTAAATGTGTATCCATTTCCTTCTCTACTTTAGCTACTAAGTTAGTAAATTGTAGGGGATAGATAGTGCTTGTGAAAATTAAAACATTCATAATTGTGGGACTTAACACTGAGCAACAAGGGATGCTCAAGGGAATAAGAAACACAGAACCAAGGGATAACATGAAAACGTGGGAATTAACACATGCATTAAATTATCTCTAAGCATTTTTCCCATATAGTTTTAGACAGTTTCTAACTGTAAACCCCCAACATTAAAGTAGAGAAGACGTGATCACAAAATCATGTCCCACTAATAAAATAGTGAGGTGAAAAGAACCAAATCAATTACACATAATTGCCAAAATGAGGCCAACAGAAATAATCTAAAACCATGCAAATTTCAAGAGAGAGGTTAGCCATGTATACCTCTGCTCCATCATCAGACAAATAACCACCATCCTCGGCTTTTCTTTTGCTTGGTAAGACATCAAGCAAATCTGCAGAAAGAGGGGGAACAGCAGAAAAGATTAGCTTTGAAACAATTAATCTGAATAGAACATACTATGCTAAGAATTATATACCTCTATTGGTCTTAACTTCTTTAGGGTCTTTCTTTTCTTTAGCTACCCCAAAAACATCATGGCACAAGTCTTTCATAGAAGTGGAAACCTGCAGAGACAATTCACAATTCATTTAAATTCACTAACAACACTCACAAACATAATAAAACCATCACATTAGAGATTCATTGTACATAAAAACTACTTACACTAGAAAATTCTGATTCAGAAGTACCGCAAAGTTCAATTAACTTAATCTTATCAACTTTGAGCTGCAAAGAACAAGCATAAATTATGACAATATAATATACAAGCACATTATGATGTATGTGTGTGCACATGCACACTCTCGAGAATATAGATGTCATTACAAATGTACCTTTTGTTTCTTAGCACTTAAATAAAAAGCAACAGCCATGAACACCGGACGAGTAAAATCGGCACTAGCACGGCGAGCAGCCGGCAACGAAGCAAGAAATCTATCCTTATAACTGCAGTCATTGACAAATCATATCAGCAACACATTATACCCAAGCAATGTAGTACTCACTTTTCTCAATAGCATTTTAACAAACATGTAGCAGACACTACTACAAACATAAAATCAATAACTTACAGCTTGAGACCATCGCGAACATAAGGTATAATCCTCACACAACCGAATCGAATAGCCAATTCTCTCACATCTAGCTTCAACCTAAATCACCAAATTCTTCAATTAAAACAGAAAAAAAAATATTAAAAATACAAAACTGAAAAGATGAATTTATAAAAATGAAACTGACTTGACGCCGATGCCATTATGAAGTGAATTATAAGATCTGATATAAGCTCTCTCAGACATTCCACTGAGTTTCACAGCAGACGATCGATCAAAGAGAACACCGAGCCTCGTCGCCGCGATCTCCATACAGATGATAGCTTTGGCAACCTCGCCCTATAAAAAAACAGTTATGAAATAACAATCAAACGGTTATAAAATGTAACTAACAATAATGCGGTTAGGTAATCGAGCTTACGACGCCGATGATCGAGGAATCGAAGTGAACATCGCAGAGGCGACGGAGTTCGGCGGCTTTACGGATGAGGATTTTTGAGTCGGAGAGTCCGAGTTTTTTTGCAATTTCTGAGATATCCATTTTTTGTTTGTTTGGGTTTTTCTACTGAATATGGGGGTGATGATTGAGAAATGGATTTAGAAGATGGGGGAAATCGGAGAAAATGGGAGATTGTGAAGCGAGATTGGTATGTTAGTTTTTTATTTTTATTTTTGTCTTTCGAATATTTTTCCCGCGCGCGGTGTTTCCCCGGAAATATTTCATTTGGCGCCTCTCTAGAACGAAAAATGATTTTAGTGATTTGTTTTTACATCAATAGTAGCTAAAATATTCAAAATTATTGGTCTATTTTTATGGAAAATGATCGTTGTCCTCCTTGTATTTCAAATTAACAAATAATTTATATTTTGTAAATCCACTTCTTATCTTAAATCTATATCATAATTCAAATTTTAAAATTTATTTTATCCAAAATCCGCAAATTTTAAAAATTATTCATATCATATACCTTCTTATTCATGTTAATATCAACCATTTATATTTAAATTAAGTAATTCAAGTATGTTTCACGGGGTTCAAATGAGTAGTAGTAATGTGGAATAAAATGACCAAGAGTGTGAAAAATTACAATTTTATACTTGGACATTATTAACATTTGTGAAAAAAAATGTATCTATATCGATGCTAATATATGGCAAAACAAAAATTTTAACCAAAAGAGAATAAAGTTCTTATTCATTCATGAATCAACATTTCAAATAATTTAATTGTTAGAATTGATAAAAAAAAATAGGTAGTTTTTTTTAAGAGAAACAGTGAAGCTTATAACAAGCATGATAAGAGTTAAAGAGAGAGAAATGAAGGCATTAAAACATTTATTACTGTGAGATATTGGATCGAACTCTAGTATGGCCGAAGGGTAGCTTCTTGGTTCGACAGGGTTAAGCATGAAGTCGAAGGTTGTTCACATGCTTGTGTCGAAGAT
Organism: Vicia villosa; assembly: GCF_029867415.1. Classification (NCBI taxonomy): domain Eukaryota; kingdom Viridiplantae; phylum Streptophyta; class Magnoliopsida; order Fabales; family Fabaceae; genus Vicia; species Vicia villosa. The sequence goes on along the minus strand of NC_081181.1, from coordinate 92,033,118 downwards.
GCTAGGGTTGTTAGCATGTTAAATTAGGTTTTAGTGTTTAAACCCTAATTTGTTAAGTTAGCTTGTTTATTAAGTTGGCTTGTGTAATGGGCCTTGTGGAAAAGCCCATTAGTTAGTATGTTAGGTTTTATTATAAATAGCATACTAGTCTCTCATCATTGCTAAGCTGCAAATCCTAATTTAGGGTGAGAGAGGTTATTTGTTATTCTTGTAAACTTGTAATCTTGTTTTAAGAGAAAGTAAAAGAATAAGAGTTATAACCAATATTTGTGTTCTCCTCTTCTTCCTTGTCCTTTATTCATCCCTTATTTTATACTTTGTTCTTGGCATTGAATTCACAACAAATTAGTGCGGTGAGCGTGGAGAAGATGCCTTCAACAAAGTATGAGATTGAAAAGTTCACGGGAGTGAATGATTTCGGTCTGTGGCGCTTGAAGATGAAAGCCCTACTGGTTCAGCAGGGTTGTTTGGAAGCGTTGAAGGGAGAGGCAGCCATGAATGCAGAATTGACGGCAGCGGAGAAGACGAATATGATCGAGAAAGCACACAGCGCAATTTTGTTGAGCCTTGGTGATAAGGTTCTCCGACAAGTATCAAAGGAGACGACGGCATCAGGGTTATGGGTGAAACTTGAAAGTTTGTATATGACCAAATCGCTGGTAAATCGACTCTACCTGAAGCAAGCTTTGTATTCATTCAAGATGATTGAAGACAAAGTATTGGCTGAGCAGTTGGATATATTCAACAAGCTGATTCTTGATCTTGAAAATATTGATGTGAAGATCGATGATGAAGATCAAGCGCTGTTACTATTGTGTTCTTTGCCTCGATCACATGCTCACTTCAAAGAAAATCTCTTGTATGGAAGGGAGTCCCTGACATTTGAAGAAGTTCAATCAGCCTTGTACTCTAAGGACTTGAATGAACGAAAGGAGCATAAACCTTCGACTGTTGGCGAAGGTTTGGCCGTTAAAGGAAAACTCTTACGAAAGGATGGTAAGTTCGACAAGAAAAAAGGCAAAAGCCAGTCGAAGTCTTACAGTGGCGAAGCATCTGGCATTCGATGCTACCATTGTAAGAAGGAGGGTCACACAAGAAAGGTGTGCCCTGAACGCCTGAAATATCATGGAGGTAAGGATAATGGCAACGCTGCCATTGTTCAAGATGATTTCGATTCATCTGATGTTCTTGTGGTTTCAAGCAGTGACTATAAGAAGGAGTGGATTATGGATTCAGGTTGCACTTGGCACATGACTCCAAACAAAGACTTGTTCGAGGAATTATGTGATCAAGATGGTGGATCAGTATTGCTGGGAAATAACAAGACTTGCAAGATTGCAAGTGTTGGATCTGTGAGATTCAAGCTCCATGATGAGTCAATAAGGTTGTTAACTGAAGTCAGGTATGTTCCTGATTTGAAGAGAAATCTGCTTTCTCTTGGTGAATTCGACAAGAAAGGATATGTTTTCCAAGGAGAGAAAAGTATCCTAAGAGTCATGAAGGGTTCGAAGGAAATCTTAAGAGGCGTGAAGAAACAAGGCTTGTATACCCTTGAGGCTGAAGTTGTAAGTGGTTCGACAAATGTTGCATCCACGAAACCTTTGTCGAAAACAGAAATCTGGCACATGAGATTGGGCCATGTCAGTGAAAGGGGTCTGGTCGAATTAGGGAAACAAAATCTGCTTGGTGGAGACAAAGTCGAAAAGCTAAAGTTTTGTGAACCATGTGTACTTGGAAAATCTTGCAGAGTGAAGTTCAACAAAGGCAAACAAAGAACACATGGATCCCTTGATTACATCCATGTTGATCTTTGGGGGCCTACAAGGTGTCAATCACATTCAGGAGCAAGGTATTTTCTATCCATAGTAGATGATTATTCCAGAAAATTATGGGTATTCATCTAGAAGACTAAGGATGAAACTTTTGAGAATTTCAAAAGTTGGAAGACTCTGGTTGAAAATCAGACTGGCAGAAAGGTCAAGAGGTTGAGAACCGACAATGGCCTGGAATTTTGCAATGAGGCATTCGACAGTTTTTGTGCTGCCTCTGGTATTGCAAGGCATAGAACTACTGCAGGTACTCCACAGCAAAATGGTTTGGCTGAAAGGTTTAATCAAACTATTTTGGAGAGAGTCAGATGCATGTTGACTAGTGCGGGGTTAACGAAGGTGTTATGGGCTGAGGCTGTTTCGACAGCAACATATCTGATAAACAGATGTCCTTCGACAGCGTTAGATATGAAGACACCTGAAGAAGTTTGGTCGGGACATCCACCAGATCTCGACAAACTGAGACTATTTGGCTGCGTAGCCTATGCTCATATTAGGCAAGACAAGGTCGAACCTAGAGCTCTGAAATGCATGTTCATGGGATACCCAGAAGGAGTCAAAGCTTATAGGCTATGGTGCCTAGAGCCAGGTCACAGGAGGTGTATCACCAGTCGAGATGTAGTTTTCAATGAAGCTGAAATGGCTTTTAAGAAAACTGATGATGTTGGTCGAAGTACAGAAACATCTGACGAAGAGCTGGAACAGGTAGAGATTCCTGTTGAGGTGGAGCATGTTGATGCTGAATTGCATATCCCTGATGAAGTCGAAGAAGAAGCAGAAGATGCTGAGGAAGTTGAGGAAACTGACGATGACTACCTATTGTCGAGAGATAGGTCGAGAAGAGTCATGAAGGCACCTCAGAGGCTTGGGTATGCAGATCTTATAGCTTATGCCTTAATCTCTGCAAGTGAGGTTCTAGACGAAGAACCTAGAGACTACAAGGAAGTTATGAGGAGTCGAAATAAGACTGAATGGCTGAAGGCCATGGATGATGAGATGAAATCTCTTCATGATAATCATACTTGGGAACTGATCAAGAAACCTGTTGGGGCAAGGTTAGTCAGTTGTAAATGGATTTTCAAAGTTAAGGAAGGAATTGAAGGAGTGACGTCAAAAAGATACAAGGCAAGGTTAGTTGCAAGGGGTTTCACTCAGAAAGAAGGTGTCGACTTCAATGATGTGTTTTCTCCTGTTGTGAAACATAGGTCCATTTGAATGTTACTTGCCATGGTAGCACAGTTCGATCTTGAACTGGAACAGATGGATGTGAAGACTGCGGTCTTGTATGGTGATCTAGATGAAACAATCCTGATGAGGCAACCTGAAGGGTATGTCGAAAAGGGGAAGGAAGGTTATGTGTGCAAGTTAAAGAGATCTTTGTATGGGCTGAAACAATCTCCTCGACAGTGGAATAGGAGATTCGACAAGTTCATGGCACGCATAAGTTTCATTAGAAGTCAGTTCGACCACTGCGTTTACTTCAGATTTCGACCTGGTAATTCATTTGTTATTTTGTTGCTTTATGTGGATGATATTCTCATAGCAAGCAACAATGTTGAAGATGTGACGAGGGTGAAGGCTGAACTCAATAAGGAGTTCGATATGAAGGATCTAGGAGCTGCTTCCAGAATTCTTGGAACTGACATTCGAAGAGATAGAAAGAAGTCTGAGTTATGTTTATCTCAAGAGGCATACCTACGGAAGATTCTTGAAAAGTTTGGTATGTCGAATTCGAAGCCAGTTGTGACTCCAACAAACCCTCAATTCAAGCTGGGTATCGATCAGTGTCCCAGTACTGATGTCGAAAGAGCTTATATGAATAGCATCCCATATGCTAATATAGTTGGTTCTTTGATGTATCCTATGGTCTATACTAGACCCGACATAGCATACGCAGTAAGTCTTGTAAGCAGGTACATGGCGAATCCTGGAAAGGCTCACTGGCAAGCATTGAAGTGGATTTTAAGGTACATAAATGGGTCTCTGAAAAGAGTCCTAATTTATGGTGGAGCCTTGGGTGAAGATGGTAAAGCAGCAATTGGAGGATATGTCGACTCTGATTATGCAGGTTGTATGGATTCCAAAAAATCTATTTCTGGATATGTTTTCACTATGTTTGGCACAGCAATTAGTTGGAAAGCAACACTTCAGAAGGTTGTTGCTCTATCAACCACTGAAGCGGAGTATATTGCATTAACTGAAGCTGTGAAAGAAGCATTGTGGCTTGAAGGTTTTGCGAAGGAGCTGAAACTTCAAGGTCGAGGTATCGCTGTTAAATGTGATAGTCAAAGTGCAATACACCTGTCGAAGAATTCAGCCTATCATGAGCGAACTAAGCACATTGATGTGAGGCTGCATTTCGTCAGAGGAGTAATCGAGCGTGGAGAAGTCCAAGTGCTGAAGGCTTCGACTGAAGACAATGTTGCTGATATGATCACCAAGATATTACCGAGTTGCAAGTTTTTCCACTGTATGCAGTTGCTAAAGCTGCATGAAGAAAGCTAGTTTGTTCCCTTGATGTTGTAGAGTTAGATCCAAGGTGGAGATTTGTGAGATATTGGATCGAACTCTAGTATGGCCGAAGGGTAGCTTCTTGGTTCGACAGGGTTAAGCATGAAGTCGAATGTTGTTCACATGCTTGTGTCGAAGATGCTAGGGTTGTTAGCATGTTAAATTAGGTTTTAGTGTTTAAACCCTAATTTGTTAAGTTAGCTTGTTTATTAAGTTGGCTTGTGTAATGGGTCTTGTGGAAAAGCCCATTAGTTAGTATGTTAGGTTTTATTATAAATAGCATACTAGTCTCTCATCATTGCTAAGCTGCAAATCCTAATTTAGGGTGAGAGAGGTTATTTGTTATTCTTGTAAACTTGTAATCTTGTTTTAAGAGAAAGTAAAAGAATAAGAGTTATAACCAATATTTGTGTTCTCCTCTTCTTCCTTGTCCTTTATTCATCCCTTATTTTATACTTTGTTCTTGGCATTGAATTCACAACAATTACAATAAATCAATCCATGTATTTAAAAGTTAGTTCGATGTTATAATCAAGTTATGGGTACACATAACAGTGGAAGCTCTAACAGCAATATTATTTCAAGGTGCATGGAGATTGTTGAAAGATGAACTCAAATGGTGTGTGGATTCATCGGAAACCTCTACAAAAAGAACAAAGAATTCAACTTTTGGAGCACATTCTTCATCTTATAACTCATTTACACCAACAAGTAGGGAATACAGTTTGTTAGCAGTAAAGATACTATGGTAGGGAAAGAAGAAAGAGATTATGGTTACAATAAATATGAATAATATATCTTGCGGAAATAAGGGTAACATAGAGAATGCATAACAAAAACCTGAATTGACACAACTACCATTAATCTAACTATAACAAAAGGCTCATTACATATTATCGCATGCTTGAAATACAACAGAGTCGCTGCCGAACTTTATTTATTCCAAAGGAAGGGGAAAATATCGATAAAACTCACGAAAGAAAAGAAAATAATGGTCTTCGCAGCCAAAATCAAGTTCGGGAGCCGGTTATACAAGGGGAAGGTATTAGTGTGATGTTAGTTTCCGATCTTCTAATTATTATGCAAAAATAAAGGAAGAAAATATTTTTTTAGGGTTTTTATTATTTTGTTCGCCAAGATTTCAAAATTTTGGGCCTACGCATTTCCATATGCAATGGGAAAATTAGAGCCTCGTAGTTCGTGGTAGGAAATATTTGTGAGTTGGTCGATTTTAGCGAACGATTCTTGTAACACCCCAACTTACCCGGCGATTATATTTAAAATCAGAGTTACAAAATTCCAACATATAAACAGGATTTCACATTTACTACTTAAAACATTGACATTTAACCGCGTATAAAACAAATACATAACACTTAAAACTTGGATGAACCTATAGCAACATGATTTAGCCTTTAAAAACAAAACGACTTTCATTATTTAAGCAGCGGAATCACAAATTCAACTTAAACGACATAATGTCTTGTCCAACTGAAAACAACTTCAAAACAACAAGTAGTTAATGAAATCAACTTAAAATTTAGCAAGTAAAGTAGTACCAACAATAAAGCAACAAGCGTTCATCCCCCCGAGTGTTACATATCAGAGCGACAACACCGACTCGAACTAATGAAGGTAGACAACCTTCATTCTGGATTACCTACACATTACCAACATATGGGTAACATTCAAACTAAAGGGGTGAGATATCAAATAATATAATCAAATGTATGATAAATACTATACTAGAACCAGCTCATGCACAATCACCACTTCACAACAAAATCATCACATAATATAACAACTATTTTATCATCACAACAACTCAAAAATGCAACTTGGAATGCGACTCGTTATGATGCACGTGCATGTGGTACCTACGGAGCAAAGCGCCCAACTTAATATTTGCCAATTAATAGAGGCATCAACAAGGCATAAGCCTTCAACTTCAAATTTTGTCAATCCAAGTCAACTTACCGAGCATAAGCTCCCAACTTGATATGCTATGTATGAATCAACGTTATGAACACAACAACAACAATTATCCACAACAACACGACAACAATTCCATATTGGCCATAAGCCTACAAATTGATGTTTGCCAACAATTAAAGGCAACATAACAACAATAGCAACAATTATCAACGACGTCATAGAAACAACAGGAACGCAACAACAATAACAACTACACTTCAACGGCAATTCAACAACAATACAACACTGGCCATAAGCCTACAACATATCTGCCAAGAATTAGGGAAATTCAATAACATCGATATAACCTACGAATTCACAACTTTAATATCTACATTATAGCAACTTAATACAATCCACGGTCTCAACCGAAATATATCACAACCATTCCGCATAATTATTCGGACAATCCAACTATACCCGACTAAGTGATTTTCTGCTAACGCTACTAATATTTTCTGCCCGGTGTAACACCCCAATTATACCCAATAATTATACGGAAAATCAGAGTATGAAATTCAAGAAAACATACAATTGAGATGTCACATTTCGCCATTCAAATCATTTACGACATTCACGCTTTCACATAGATACATAGCAAGTAAACATAAACGGGTAATTTAATTAATTCTCAAAAATCACTTTATCAAAATAATTATTTTATCTCGCAGCGGAATTCACAAAACTTCACAATTTTCAATTTAATCATAACATCTTCTCAATATAGCTTTAAGCTACAATTCAACAATAAAACATCACTAAAAATTCAGCAAGTAACAAATAATCAAAACACGCATTTATCCCCCCGAGTGCTACGTATCAGAGCGACACCCGACTCAACTCACTGCGGCTAAATCTTCATCAAAGCTATCACCTGCACGTTACCAGTATAAAGATAACGGCGAAACAAAAGAAATGGGTGAGATATCAAACAATATAAACAGGGTGATGATAAACAATATATTTAGGTTCAAGTTATAATAATCATCACTTTGCGGTATAATCATTACCGTCTAATTTACTTTACCGTTTTAAATTAAAACAACACACGTCACAATACCTCACATAATTCATATTCAACTTCTCAACAATTCACATAAGTTCACACATCGCAACACATTAACTCATAATCACACAAATGAAATGTGACTCTAACAAATGCACATGCATGTGGTACCCACGGCTTCAGCCCCCATCGCCAATTGCCAGTAAATAGAGGCATCAAAACAGGCATAAGCCTTCGCCGCTGCTGCCAAATCAAAGCCGTCGCTAAAACATGCAAATCATGAGACACTGATGAAATGCAATAAATCACAAACACGTCGCCAAATATCGTCACAAAGGCATTCGCCTACATCACCTAATTATTGATAAACAATTATCACCTTAAATCCTGCACTTCGCAATAATTCACAAAAACTCATCGCAACATCGCAGTATATCACATTCCAACTCAACAACAATAATTCATCACAGATAATGCACGCAAACATCGCCATACTTCACAAAACTCACAAAAATACGTCACGTCGCAACATCACCAAAAACACCGCAAGCACAACGGTTATCAGATTATTCCCGAATACTCCTAATATTATTCTATATTATTAACTTGTAAAAAGTTATGTTATAACTCGACAGAGTTTCCAAGGAACTCTAAACAACTCTACAATAATCCCTACAACTCTAAAGTGCCCAAAAATCCTCTACTGATAACTCTTACCTATAAGGATAACTCTTTTGAACCTAATTGGCTAATGGCCTGACTCAAGTAATAATAAAACAACTCTAAAGGGTCAAATATCTTCAATTTTAATCTTTACAACTTATCATGTTTAACTCTAAATAATTCGAAAGTAACTCTAACAACCTATTGACAACTCTAACAACCCTATTGACAACTCTAACAGGATTGAAAATTAATTTAATTTGGTCAAATAATTCAAATATGCATTTCTAACTCAAAACTCAAAAAAAATATTATATTAATGATATTAAATTAATATTATCATAAACTGATATTATTATACTAATAAACCATTATTTATATCAAACTACAAATATGAATCTTAAAGGAAATCATAATGTGCCGTGCGTATAACTTCTTTTAGTAAACTTGAAATATTTGAAACTGGATTATCAGTTTATCTCACAAGTGCCGCTACAGTATACCAGTTATTATTCTCAATTTAACTTAGAAGTGTGCTGCTACAGTATATCTTAGTAAAGTGAGGCTAAAGTATATGTGGAACTAGTAATACCTTATCACTTGTTATAGTATCCACATATATAATGAAGAAACACGAAACGACATTCCAATTAGACAAGTTATCTTGTTCACAAAAAAATTAACAGGGAGTAAGGAATTTATTTATAGGCATAGGTTTGATCACTGAAAATTAACAATCAGAGAGAAAGGGATCTAATTATAGGCATACGTATATAGATATTTCAATCAAACATATCAAATTCAAAGATATGATTTTTCACCCAATTCATCAATCCAAACACAATTAATCATCACATATCAATATAATTTTACACAAATTCCAGACATCAATTTAGCAATTCACAGAACAATTAATCGCATACAAAGAGATATTAAAATTCCCTAAACCCCACATACAGTTCATCATATCCCCGTTTATAGAGCAAGAACCCCACCCTTACCTTGTATTCGGAGTCCGCTCTACAATTCCGATCGGATCCAAGCTTTCCGGCTTCGCGTAATTCTTCCGTTTTTCTCTTCGCGACATAATTCTCGTATCTCTTTTCTTTTTCAATTTTCCTCTTCTCTCTGCCGTCCTTCTCTTTTTCCCAAATGTTATGTTACTGAGTTTCTAAAAACCTAGGTGTATCCTCACTTCTCAATTATTCAAATTTGGGCCAAAACCAAATTTCACGTACAACATAACACTCAGCCCATCTAATTTATTTTCATTAAACTCCCAATTTACTCTTTACCTCATATTTTACGGTCTAATTTTATTTACTCAGAAAATTCCCAAAACGATACACGTCACTCTAATAATATTTTTAATACTAAAAATATTAAAATTTCCGATTAATTATCGATCCGCTATCCCGAACTAATACCGACTAAATCGTCCCAAAATGCAAAAATTTCACTAAACACTACAAACGTCTAAATTAAGCAAATAATCGAATTTCCGGGCGTTACACCCAGTACTGCTATTTTCAATTGCGTACTATTACAAATAACACATTACTACCTGATAGTGTATACTATTTTCTGTTAGTTACTTACTAATTTTCACTATTAATTACTGTACTAATTATTTTACTAATGATATCATTTTGCTATTATTTTACAAGCAACTACTAATGTCAATTTATTTCTGCTAAATCAATCATTTTCTACTATTAACTCCTATTACTACTCTAATATTATCAGCAGTTCTCTATTACTATTACTAACGTTCACGTGCTTCCATCACTACATGAGCTAATTATTTCTTGCTAATTAGTTTATCCTTCATTAATTACATGCCTCCATAATTAATTAGGTAGGAATGAATTATATTAATGGTATAACTAATATAGGAACATGATTTACTAAAATGCATTAAAATAATTGAGTGACACTAATTGGAGGGGGCAGTCACCACACCACCTAGTGGCCAGCGCCACTATCCCCTCTACATAATGGTGTCCCTCACTCATATAGGGGGCGTGCGCCTCCCTCTCTCTTTCTTCATTGGGGAAGTCGCCCCTCACTCCCAACACACGTGAGGCGGTTGCCCCTCACAGTTTTTTATTTCCATTCAAACCCATAACATCTTCGACTCACCAATCTCTCACTCGATCAACACTCTCACAAACCAAAACACATATAATCACAGTAACAGTAACATGTAATTATACCCAGGGCCGGTCCTTTGAATTCGGGTGCCTTGGGCGAATCAAAAGAGTGATACCCCTATAATTTTTTTTAACAATAAATACTCCAGGATAAAAGAAATAATTGGATAAAAAACACATTTTCATTTTACATTGTGCAAAAAGAATACAAGTATGAATCTTTGAATCAATGTTTATACTACATCAAAACATAAACCACTATAAAGAGACTTCTTCTTCTTCTCTATATTTTTTAAAATACTTGATCAAACTTTTTAGTAGTTCCATAGCCACATCAATACACATGTCTTTTTTTTTTTTGCAAACTTTTACTAAGTTCATTAACAGCAGTTAATCAAACCAAATAATCATAGCTACTAAAAACTCAAAGTTTCCAATTCCATGAGTTGCTAAAGATTCAACTTCACTCTTAATTTTGGGATCATTATCTTGTTTAGCTAGTTGAAGTAGTGCTTCTCTTACATCTGAAGTTTGAGATTTAATTGCATACACACTATTCACATGACTTTTCCAATGTGTTTGTGACAATGGTTTAATAGGTAAACCTTTCACATTGTCTCTAAGAATTTTCCAACATTTTTTCGAATGAGAAAATACAGCATAAATACGTTGTAACACTCCAAACAAATCTTTAGCTTTAGTACAAGAATTTACAATATCAAAAAGTGTCAAGTTAAGGCTATGACAACCACATGATGTGTATAATGCTCTAGGGTTAACATCTAATAATTTTCTTTTTACACCTTGACATTTACCTTTCATGTTTGATCCATTATCATATCTTTGTCCTCTCACATTCTTAATATCTAGACCAAGAGTTTCCAATATATTTTGTAATTCTTCAAACAATCCTTGACCTGTTGTGACATAGACTTTTAAAAATTCTACAAAAAAACTTTAATTTTTATTGAAATTGTAGAAACATCCACGCAACGTATAATGAGAGTCATTTGTTCTTGATGACTTACATCGAGAGTACAATCAAGAATCACAGAAAAATATTTTGCTTCTTTGAATTTTTCGACTGTTGCACTTTTGACTTCATTACCTAACATGTTAATCAACTCATTTTGAATCTTATGACTAAGATAATGATAATGAATTTCATTATTCTTAATACGCTCAAAATGTTTTAGCATGACGGGATCTCATACAGCAATTATTTCAACTAGAGAAAGAAAGTTTCCATTTTTTCCCACATTAATCCTCTCTTTTTTTTTCATGAAATGATAAATAGGGCAATATTATAATAGAAAATTTTCTTTTAATATATATAGGGGTAAAAAAAAATTTGGTGCCCCTCAAATTATTGGGCCCTGGGCTCCCGCCCCGCGAGCCCGTGCTCAGGGCCACCCCTGATTATACCACCATGAATTATTTTCCACAGCCAAACTCATCAATTTGTAATACGTCAATGACACCAAAATTATTACAGCATCCACACCAAATTTCAGAAACAATCTGATAGGGAAAACAAATAGAGATTCGGTACAATCCATAACAACAATTAAACACAACAATAATCTTACACATCCTAATCCCTCATAATATTCATCACAGACCTCATTATAGAGTCATAACCTCACCCTTATCTTGGATTGGAGATCGCTCTATTCTACCGATTGAGGTCTTTTGCCCTAGCTTCCAGCCTTTGCCTCTTTTTCCTCTTCTTTGTCAATTCTCATGTTAACCACTGTCTCCAAGACTTTTTATTCCCACTTTTCTAATTAACCTAATCCTTATATTTAACCAAACCTCATAATTTTATTATTTCCAATGAGTCTAACTTCCACACCCCATCTTTTCTATTTCAACCACTGAAATAAGCCTAATAATTAAATAAACTTCACTATATTATTATTAATATAATATAAATCAACTAATTAATCAACTAAAATACTAATAGCAACTATTCAACAATTAACAACATTTTGTACCTTCAACAAGTAATTCGAAATAATTTAATTAAATAATTAATTAAATCAACGGGCGTTACAATTCTCATATCGCATTCGAGCAGGAAAATAATGCTTACCACCTGGTCGTGGAAGTAAAGAATTTTGTAAATTCATCGCATTTCAGAATGGATAAAACAGGATCCGAATTCTAACAGATCGGATTTTAATCACACTCGAGCGGACAATATTGTTAACTACTTGCACGTGATAAGAACGAAGCGTTAGTTCGAGTTTTGCATCAAAATAGATAGAGTATCATTAATTTATGAAAAGGTTTTGAATTTGAAAGCCAAAAGACAAAATGTTTGAATGTGTTGAAATTGATTGGCCTGGTAGATGAATGCTCGTTTAGACCAAGGCGTACGCCCAGCGCTCATTTACTCAGATTTTGCATGGATGTACATTAAATTGTCCCTTGATTCCAAGTTTAATTAAATTATTTTAGGTCGAAAGACCAATATTCATTTTGAACAAGGTATGCACTGATCGCCTGACTATTAAGACATCCTTTGATCCTTTGTCTTTTGATTTTATTGCGAAATTTTTTTGGAAGCGTTAATAACTTGACGTTTGATCAAGTGTATAACAAGTTATGAAAATATTTGAATGAACGGAGAAAAGACACTTGGCATTTGGGTCAAGCATCCGCGTTAGACTCAATTTTGCAAATAGTTTGACGTTAGATCAATCGTTTTTATTTTGAAAGAAAATTGATTTTAAGAGGGTGAAGTTGTTAATTAATTCAATTAAACTAACGAACTTAAAAGAAACTAAACAAAGTAGTGCGAGAGGTTACAAACAAGGGACAAGGGTACATTTGTTGATGAATGACAACCTTGTTACCATTTTGTTCTTTTGCAATGCATCAAGATCTCTAAAATTGAGATGCCCAAGATAATTGTGTTATATCCACTCTTCTCGACTAGTCATTGTAGTAAGATGCATATGCTCCATAACCTTCAGTTCAACCTTGAAAGTTATATTGGCATCCATATGAGCTTTAAGGACCAAAACCCTGTTTGCGTCCATTACGCGTAGCGCCTTGTTTTCCATGTGAATTATGCAGCCCTTCTCAAGCAACTGACCAATACTTATAAGGTTACATTTGATTTTAGGAATGTGTAATGCATTTTTTATCAAGGAATTCCCATCATCCATTCTCATAATCAAAACATCACCGGTTCCATCGATTGCTAAAGTGGTGTTATCCGTAAATTTCACTTTATTCTTCTTGGCTTGGTTGATTTTGACAAACCAATCCTTCCTCCTCGTCATATGCGTAGGACAACCGAAGTCCAAATATTATTATTTGTTTCATTGGACTCATTCTCTCATAGTCACCATACCATTTTCTGCTGCATGTAACCGGTTGCCACCTATACGTAACTAGTCATAACATGTTTTTGTAGCGTTTCTAGAACTATTGATGTTGTCTCGTAGCTTGCTGCTACATTCCCCTTGTGTGATCATGGCAAATAATGTGTTATAATCATCAAACTCTTGTCTTGTAACCTTTACTTTATTCGCTTAAGGTTCCTTCTTGTTTGTGTTGCAATCTCTTTCACAATGATCGGACTTTTGACAATTGAAGCATCGCATCTTGCTCTTGTCAAACTTCCCTTTTAACCTATAAAGTTTCTTGACCACCATTCTTGTTTCAGCCACTTTCACCCTTTTGACAAGTTGAATTCTTCAAATTTTGAGTCTCACTTTCACCAAAAACCTAAAAATTCCATTTATTCTTCATGGGCTATTTTCCTTTTGACTTTTTGTTCTTCTCATTAAACTGAGCTTGCAGAGCGATCTCCATCTTTGTCTTGTCATTATTTCCCCTCTCTATCCTTTGCTCAAGAGCTTTAAGAGAGCTTTGAAGCTCCTCTTTGTTTAACATTGCAAGATCCTTCATTTCCTCAATCGACAATACAATGTTCTCAACTATTATCCTTAAAGAACACAAGACTTTTGATACAACATTCTGCTGTGTAATAGTTTCTCCACATGAATTTATATGGCTCAACCATCGAGTAATTATCATCATGTAATCGTTGATTGTCTTCTTTTCATCCATTTGAATCAATTCAAATTGACATTTGTGAGTTTGTAATCTCACCGCCTTCGCCTTGTCATTCCTTAAATATGTTTTTTCCAAGATTTCCCATACTTTCTTTGACGATTCGCAATCACTGACTTTCTCAAAGTTGTCAGCATCCAAACATTGATAGATAAAAAACAACGCCTTACAATATTTCTTCTTCTATTCCTTATGTGTTGCTCATTGTGCATCTGTTGCACATTCGACAAGGGGATTCACCCCATTATTGATCACTTTAAGAACATCTTGATTGTCAAACAACACTTTCAAATTTCATTTGCTTGCACCATTTGTCTTAATTCTCCGCATCAAGTGTGAGTGCTAAGTCCTTTTTGGTTTTAATGATGTCAAAAATAGAATAAAAAGTGTGCTTGTGAACTTTGGATGAACTCTCCTTGGAACAAGCTTTACACTCATTTTGGAAATATGTGCATCAAGTTTTTTGAAATATACATGGGTCAAGTGAAACATGTGCATCATGAAAAATGGATGATTGGGTGATTTTCATAGTCACGAGTCGACTCCTAAGTTGTACAGGTCGACTCATACTGAAGCTAATTTATGAATATTCGTCAAAAACCATTATGGTAACTTTGCACCAACCTATGAGTCAACTCACAGAAGCTATGAGTCAACTCACATAAGCCATGAGTCGACGCATACTAAGTTGAATAAACACAAAAACTCACTGCCATGTTTAGGTCAACGCAGGAAGCCCAGAGGTCGATGTAACGCCCGTTAATTTTTAATTAAATATTTTCGAATTATTTTTTGAAATTGTGATATGTTGATATAAGCTGTTATATTATTATTAATTGATAAATTAGTTGATTAATATTAGTAATAATATTAGAATAGTTATAAGATTAATTGTTGGGCTTGTTTAAAGTGTTAGCAGTGGAAGTTATATGGGTGTAAAGTTAGGCCCATGAGAATTGTGAAAGTTTGTTCAAATTAAGAGAATTAGGTTAATTAGAGATTTTGGAGAAAGTTTTGGTGATCGTGAGAAAGTTGCAGAGAAAGAGGAAAGGAGGCAAAGGTTGGAAGTTAGGGCAAGAGGCTTCGATCTGTAGAATAGGGCGATCTCTAATCCAAGGTAAGGGTGGAGTTCTGACTCTATAATGAGTTTTATGATAAATATCATGTAGGGATTGGGTTTGTATGAAATTGTTGTTGTGTAGAATTGTTGATGTACTTAATTGCTGTTACGGATTATACCAAATTGATGAATTTTTCCCTATCTGATTATTATACTGATGTGAGTGTGTCTCTGAAATTGGTGTTGACTGTCATTAATTTTGATACCGTTAGAATATTCCAAATGATAAAATCGAGCTGTTGGAAAATATGTCAGGAACGTTATAGTTAATATATTGTTGTGATTATATGTTGTGTTGGTCTAAAATTGATAATCGAGTGAGAAACTAAGAATCGAAGGAATTCTGGAATAATTAGAAGAAATTATTGAACCTAAAATTATGATAGGCGAATGCCTCTCACGTGCCTGAGAGAGAGAGAGAGAGAGAGAGAGAGAGAGAGATAGGCGATTGCCTCTCGTGGAAAAGGAGAGAGGTGCTTGCCTCATTATGTGAGAGAGTGAGGCGCAAGCCTCACTCTGGTAAGTGGTAAGAGGCGCTTGCCTCAAGGATGTAAGGTAGTGGGAGGCGCAAGCCTCCTTCAATGAGGTGAGTGCCACTCATTCTTTAGTGCTTTATTACTAGTCATTGTTTAGGTAGCCTTAATATAATTCACTTCTTAAATAAACTATAGGTAGCCTGAATATGATTCACTTCTTAAATAAATTATAATCATGCTCAATAATGGGAGCACATGTGGATTAGTGAAAAACAAACTATTTAGTATTTTAGAAACACTAACATAAAATTAATTAGCTGAGAACACAACAGAAATTAATATAGTGAGTAATAGTGAAAATCACCAAATAGTCAATACAATAATTATTGTGGAAATTGGTAAGTAATTAGAAGAAGAATAATACAGTAACTAGTAGCTAAAATTAATAAGTGAATAACTGAAATAGTATGAACTAGCAGGTAGTACTACACTAGCAGTAACAGTATGGAATTGATAATAGTAGTACAAAGCAGAAATATTAGTAATTTTAGCAGAAAATCACTTAGCCGGATATAGTCGAGTTGTCTGAATAATTATGTGAAATGTTTGTAATCTGTTTTGGTTGAGACGGTGGATTATATAAGTTGCTGTAATGTAGATACTAAGGATGTGAATTTGCAGGTGGTGATGAATTTTGTTGTGTGCCTCTATTGTTTGGCAAAACCAAGTTGTAGGCTTATGCCAGTGTTGAACTTTGTTGTTGTTGTTGTTTATTGTAGGCTTATGCCAGTGTTGAATTGTTGTTTGTTGTAATCTTATGCCAGTGTTGAATTATTGTTGTTGTTGTTCGTTGTAGGCTTATGCAAGTTTTGAATTGTTGTTGTTGTTATTGTTGCATTCATAATGTGTCGCATACATAACATAAAAGTTGGGAGCTTATACTCTGTAAGTTGGCCTGGATTGGCAAAAGTTTAAAGTTGAGGGTTTATGCCTTGTTGACGCCTCTATTAATTGACAATAATAAGTTAGGGGCTTATGCCCTATTGGTACCACATGCATGTGTATTGTAACGAGTCGCATTTTACGTTGCACCTTATGTTGAATTACTATGATGACAAAATAATTGTTATATTGTGTTGATGATAGTATGGTGGTAAATGTTGTTAATTAGTTGTGAAACGGTGATTTAGTATGAACTTATTCTAATATAGTATTTATCATACATCCGATTATATTGTTCGATATCTCACCCCTTCTGCTTGAATGTTGCCCGTATGTTGGTAACGTGTAGGTAATCCAGAATGAAGGTTGTTTACCTTCATTAGTTCGAGTCGGTGTCGTCGCTCTGATACGTAACACTTGTGGGGATGAACGCTTGTTACTTTATTGTTGTTATTACTTCAGTTGATGGATTTTAAGTTGATTTTATTAAATACTTTGTTGTTTTGAAGTTGTTTTCAGTTGGATAAAGATGTTACGTCATAAAGTTGAAATTTGTGATTCCGCTGCTTAATTCAAAAGTTGTTTTATTTTTAAAGACTAAACTATGTTGTTATCGATTCACCTGAATTTAAGTGTTATGTATCTATTTTACATGCGATCAAATGCCGTTGTTTTGAGAAGAAAATGTAGCATCCTATTTATGTGTTGAAATTTTGTAACTCTAATTTTAATAATATTCATCGGGTAAAATGTGATGTTATAGTCGACGCATAGTGAGTTGAATCGACACCAAAACTCACTGCCCTGTTTAGGTCGACGCATGAAGCCTAGAGGTCGACCCGTCGCTCAATTCTGGGCATTTTTTTATTACAATTGTTAAAACCAAATCTATAATTGATTACAATTGTTAAAAACAAACTAACAGTGGTAACTAGTTACTGCAAATGCGTAATCGATTACACCAACTCCAAAAATATTTTTTCTTTAATTTATTTTGATGTCTATAACCGATTACATACTGAAGGATAGAAAAACACTTAGAAAGGGGGGGGGTTTGAATAAGTGTAGTCTAAAAACTTGAACGATAAAAACAATATGCACAGTTATTTTTATCCTGGTTCGTTGTTAACTAAACTACTCCAGTCCACCCCCACGGAGTGATTTACCTCACCTGAGGATTTAATCCACTAATCGCAACAGATTACAATGGTTTTCCACTTAGTTCGCGACTAAGTCTTCTAGAGTATTCTGATCACAACCTGATCACTCCAGGAACAAATGCTTAGACACAAGCTAAGACTTTCTTAGAGTATCCTGACCACCACGTGATCACTCTAATTACAACTGCTTAGACACAAGCTAAGACTTCCTAGAGTATCCTGATCAACACTTGATCACTCTAGTTACTTACAAATTAATGTAATCAAATAAGAGTTTTACAATGCTTCTGAAAAGCTATAATCACAACAGTGATATTTCTCTTAACGTTTAAGCTTAATCTCACTAATATATTACAACAGCAATGTAGTGAGCTTTGATGAAGATGAAGTTTCTGAGCTTTGAGTTTGAACAGCGTTTCAGCAAGTTTTTCAGAATAATTTCGTTCAGAATTAGTAACCTTGCTTCTCATCAGAACTTCATATTTATAGGCATTTTGAGAAGATGACTGTTGGGCGCATTTAATGCTTTGCGTATTCCGTACATCATTGCATTTATGTTTCACGCTTTTGTCAACTACCTCGAGCCTTGTTCACGCTGTGTCTACTGACGTTGCCTTTAATAGCTTTCAACGTTCCTTTTGTCAGTCAGCGTAGCCTGCCACCTGTACTTTCTTCTGATATGATGTTTGTGTATATAATATTTGAATATCATCAGAGTCAAACAGCTTGGTGCATAGCATCTTCTTGTCTTCTGACCTTGAAGTGCTTCTGAGCGTGATACCATGAGAACTTCAGTGCTTCTGCTTCTGATCTCAAGTTCTTCTGATGCTTCCATAGACCCATGTTCTGATTCTGCCTTGACCATCTTCTGATGTCTTGCCAGATCATGTTCTGATGTTGCATGCTGAACCTTCTGAGACAAAGCTTCTAAGCGCTGATTTGTGCATACTCTTTATATATTTCCTGAAAGGGAAATTGCAATGTATTAGAGTACCACATTATCTCACACAAAATTCATATCCTTGTTATCATCAAAACTAAGAATATTGATCAGAACAAATCTTGTTCTAACAATCTCCCCCTTTTTGATGATGACAGAAACATATATAAATGATATGAATTTGTGATCAGAAAGAGCAGACGGCTAAAGACAAATTACACAGGTATAGCATAAGCATGTGAATATGTCTCCCCCTGAGATTAACAATCTCCCCCTGAGATGAATAATCTCCCCCTGAAATTAATACTAGAAGAATTTTATACATAAAAGACTTCCCTTATTATTTCGGTAGAGACGTTCACAGTGCTTGATCTTCAGAACATTCATGACTTCTGATTTCTGCTTCCATAGGACAGCTTCAGAACATTGAATTTCTTTAGATCCTCAGAACATTCACAGCTTCTGACTCCTGCTTCCATCGGACAACTTCAGAACTTGAATTTCTTTAGATCTTCAGAACATTCACAGCTTCTGACTTCTGCTTCCATCGGACAACTTCAGAACATTGATTTTCTTTAGATCTTCAGAACATTCACAGCTTCTGATTCTTGCTTCCATTTGGACAGCTTCAGAGCTTGAATTTCTTCTTTTATCACTTCATGCTAGATTGTATCAGAACATTGTTGAATGTACCAGAGCATCATCAGAGCATCTCTACATCCTGAAATGTTACAGAACAAAACTAAACGACAAAAGTCAGCATGAATGAATCAAAGCATAAAATATGTTTCAGAACACATAATATGTATCAGAGCCATATAAGCCATATAGAATGTATCATAACAAATAGACATTCAGAATCAGATCATCAGAATATATGAACATTCTTCCTTCTTGCTTCTGATTCTGAAGCTTCATAGCACTCAGCTTGCTTCAAGAATCCAAGAGCTTGATTCATCTTGTTGCTTCTAATATTGATTTTGAATCTTCAATTCCTGCAACAACACAGCTTAAAGCTAAAGCATAGAACTTTGCAAGTTCTGTTAGTAAAGCAACTGATTAAATCAAATCATTTATCACATATTTCTCCCCCTTTTTGTCATATCATCAAAAACATAAAAGATTCAGATAAAAACAAAAAGAAACACACAGAAGAAAAAGATGATTTTCATTGAAGTTCAAACAAACAGGTACAGAAGTACACAAAAAGAAGGAAGACAAGATGCACAAAACAGATGCAGCAAAAGCAAAAACAAAACAACTAAGACTCAATCTAAGATGACCCTATCCTTGACAAGATCTTGCCCAGCATCTCTTGAACCCCATTGTTGTGCTCATTCTGCTTCTCTATGAAAGCTCTAAACTCAGCATTGACTGAGCTTTGCTCATCCTGGTTCTTCTGAAGAACTTCCAGAGTTCTTGCAAGACGGGAAGGTTCATCAGAAGAAGCTTCACAGCTTCTATCCACAGGGATGGCATTCTGATCCGTGGCTTCCATAGTCAGATCATTTACAGGATTTTCCTCAACAGGAATGGTTTCATCAACATGATCTTCAGCATCTGCTTCTTGCATAGAACCATCTTCATATTCTGCAGCCGGAATCTCAGAATCTCCATTCTCAAGTGCCTGAAGAATGGCAGCTAGATTCCTGGGGGCAGAAGGACCTTCAACTTCTGGTGGGTCAACAACTTCTGGAATGACCAAGCTTGGGTCTTCCTTAGAAGGGTTTTCCCTCAGAAAGTCAAAGAGGGTCTTGAAATCCCCGAGCAGAACTGGATATTGAGGTATCCAGACCACAATATCCCTGCAAGGATTAGCTTCCAATGCAGCAGCCAATCTTGCTACTTCCAATTCATCCACAAAGGGCTTCTCCTCAGCAGCAACACAATTTCTGAGAGGATGGTAGTATATACCATTATCACCCTCCAGAAGGTAACCAGGGTAACCAGGGGCAGCAGCCACTAGTCTTTTCTGTACTCCCATTGCTTCTACTTGAAAATCCTTGCGAAATCTTCTCCAGAGATTTCTTGTAGAAACATCATCCAGACCATTTAGAAATGCATCCTTCAGAAGATCTAGATTGCTGATCACCTCATGTCTGAAAAGTTCCAGGTGGGTATAGGGTTCAGGTTCAGGCGGATTGAAGGTGAATTTGTAGTCAGGGTAGAGAAGACAGTAGGGTTTGGATTTTCTGGTAGGTAAGGGATGGTATATAGAAGGTGGAGGTGCGGTGGATGAGGAAGAAGGGATATCTGAGAGAATGATTGATGAGGATGGAATATCAGAAAGGATAGGTTGAGAAGAGGATGGAGTATTTGTAAAGGGAATTGGTGAGAAATATTTATCAAAAGGAGTTGGGGGAAGAATACTTAGAGGTGTGGGGTTTAGAATGGGAGAGGAGAAAGATGATGGAGAAGGATTTGGTAAAGTGAAGTTTACTTTTGGTTCAGATGAAGGTGATTGGAAAGATGGTTTAGGGACAGAAGGAGGTGGAGTAAAAACCTGCCTGGAGATTTGTACAGAAGAAGAAGATCTGGTTCTGCGAAAGGAATCTCTGATCCTTTTCTCCCTTCGTTCTTCAGAGTCCACCTTGTCAGGATCATAGGTGACTCTCAACTTCTTGGCTTTCTTAACCTCATCTTCTCGGGCTTTTCTTTTTAGCCTAGCCTTTAGATCCTTCTGATCCTTCTTCAGAAGATCAGCCTTGGACGGAAGTACTCTGCCACGGATCAAAGCAGGATCAATATCTGATTTCTTTCTAACACAATCTTCCAGGTAAAGCTTGACAACCTGATGCAGTTCTTTTTGAAACAAAGAGGCAAAACCTTCAACAGCAACTCTTCTTGACAGGATGTCAGGAAAGCTTGTGCCCACAGAAGGTACATTTTGAATGAGTTCCAGTCTGAACAAATCCACACCATTGAAAATGGGACCTTGAACTACTCCAAGAAAATGGGACGCATTGAGTTTTCTGATGGAGTCCAGCACTTTGCTTTCAATCAGGATGTCTGAAATCATTCTTCCAAAAGGAATAGTCGTTCTTGGAATATGAGGGTACTTCGCCCTTTCGTCTTCTCTTGACTCAAAGATAGAAGTCTTCAGATTCTCAAATAGAATATGAGAGATGTTGATCTCAGTCTTTTTGCCAATGCAGAAAAGAGTATACTTGTGATCCGGACTGATGTAGGAGGAGGAGAGCATCCTCTTTCTATGGTGAAGAGAACCCAGAATAATCTCAGCCCATACTTTATAAAACGGCCTTAAGGTGCCTGTGTTATTAGAGTCAATTCCAAAAGTCTGAGAGATTTGTTGTTCAACTTTAGACCAATCAACTGTTGCATGTCGAAAACCAGACCAACCTTCTTCATCATTCAGATTGTACAGCTTCCTGATGAGCTTTTCAGTGATAACCACTTCATGCCCTAGCACGAATGAAATGATGGCAGTTGGGGTAACCGTTGCATGTACCCAGAAATCCTTCACAAGTTCAGGATAAATTGGACCAGCCAATCTATCAAGATATTTAGACCATCCTTGCTCAAAGATTCTTGCATCACACTTAAAGCCATTTGCTTTTAGGTTGTTGATGTCCACAGCAGATTCACATAGAACTTCCAGTTCTTTCATAGGTATTAAGCATGTTTTCAATGGAGCATACTCATATTTGCGTAGAAGGATTTGTGTAGAAGTGAGCCTTTCTTTTGAATTTGATGAACAAGAAGATGAGTTCATGATGATTATGCTTTGAGATCAAATCAAAAACTAGGGTTTGAAAAAAAAATTGCAACGAAGGGGATGCACAAAAGAGAGAGAAAGTGGGAATGAAGATGAAGCGGGTTATTTAAATGATTTGAAAATAAAGAAATCATTATGCATTTAATGAGAAATGACATTAGGAGAGAGAACACAGTAAATGAAACGATTTAACACAGTTACCTAGGTCGGCGTCTTTTCAACTGCACGCTTTGTACTAACCGTACATACACGTGTTCACCATCAGATAATAGATGACAGCTGTAAAATTTTTGAATAGACTTTATGCCTTCTGATTCTGATCACTGCTTCTGATTGTCATTCTTAAGAAATGATCTTGTTCTGATAGGATCATCTTTCTTTCCAAGGATCACATCTTCTAAATGAGCTGAGGCAAGTCTAGGTGATCTTCTGATTGTTGGCTCTTCAGAAATCCTGAGATTCTCTAAAGATGCAGCAACTTGATCTTCTGATTCATTGCTTCTGAGACTGCCAGCTTCTGCAGCTTTGCTTCTTGGTTCTTCAACTTCTGAGATATCAATATCAAAATCTGCAAAATTCTCAAACTGCTTTGGTTTTTCAAGACCAAGCTTATCATCAAACCTGATATTGATTGATTCTTCTACAATCAATGTTTCAGTATTGTATACTCTGTAGCCTTTAGAGCGTTTAGAATATCCAAGAAGGAAACACTTTTGTGCTTTAGAATCAAACTTACCAAGATAATCTTTAGTGTTCAGAATAAAACATACACATCCAAAAGGATGGAAATATGAAATGTTGGGCTTTCTGTTCTTCCACAATTCATAAGGAGTCTTATTTAGAATAGGTCTGATAGAGATTCTATTCTGAATATAACACGCAGTGTTTATTGCTTCTGCCCAGAAATGCTTAGCCATATTGGTTTCATTGATCATGGTTCTGGCCATTTCTTGTAGAGTCCTATTCTTTCGCTCTACAACTCCATTTTGTTGTGGAGTTCTAGGACAAGAGAAATCATGGGCAATACCATTTTCTTTGAAGAACTCCTCAAAGGGTTTGTTCTCAAATTCACCACCATGATCACTTCTGACCTTTGTGATTTTGCACTCTTTCTCAAATTGGATCTGAGTGCAGAATTCAAAGAACACTGAATGAGACTCATCCTTGTGTTTCAAGAACTTTACCCATGTCCAGCGGCTATAATCATCAATGATGACTAATCCATATTTCTTCCCTCTGACAGATGCTGTTTTGACTGGGCCAAACAGATCAATGTGCAAGAGTTCTAACGGCCTTGAGGTTGAAACAACATTCTTAGACTTGAATGCAGGTCTGGAGAACTTGCCCTTCTGACATGCTTCACAAAGAGCATCTGATTTGTATTTCAGATTTGGGAGTCCTCTGACCAGATTTAGTTTGTTAATCTGAGAAATCTTTCTCAAACTAGCATGTCCTAATCTTCTGTTCCAGACCCATTGCTCCTCAGAAACAGACATAAGACAAGTTACCTTCTGCTTCTCAAGATCAGAAAGATCAATCTTATAAATGTTGTTCTTCCTCTTGCCTGTAAATAGGATTGAGCCATCCTTCTGACTTACAGCCTTGCAAGACTTTTGATTGAAGATTATATCATAACCATTGTCACTTAATTGACTTATGGACAATAAGTTATGCGTTAATCCTTCGACAAGAAGTACATTAGTTATGGAAGGAGAGTTACCAAGACTTATGGTTCCAGAGCCAATGATTTTGCCCTTCTGATCTCCTCCAAACTTGACTTCTCCACCTGGTTTAAGCACCAGGTCTTGGAATGTAGACCTTCTTCCCGTCATGTGTCGTGAGCACCCATAGTCCAGGTACCATGACATTTTGCTTTTTGTCCTCTTTGCCGCCAAGGATATCTGCAACAGAAATTATCTTCTCCTTAGGTACCCACAATTTCTTGGGTCCTTTCTTGTTAGTTCTCCTCAAGTTCTGATTGAACTTGGGTTTAGCAAAATATTTAACAGGAGGAACATCATGATATTCTTTAGGTTTGTCAGCATGATATTTCTTAGGATGTGTCACAAGCTTCTTGGTGTGAACAGTGTTAAACTTCTGTGCATGTGAAGTGAGCCTAATATCATGTGCATGGCCATATTTGAACTGATCATACAATGGCTTGTATGTAATCTTCAGATCATCAATAGGTTCAAATTTATATGAGGTATCACCCTCATAGCCAAAACCAAACCTTCTGTTTCCAGAAACACCATATATCATAGAAGCAAGATGACTTCTGCCAATACTTCTAGATAAAAACTTTCTGAAGCTCGAATCATATTCTTTCAGAATATGATTCATGCTAGGAATGGATTTTTCTGTTTCAGAAGGAGATCCACTATCTTTGGATAGATTTAAAACTTTTTCCTTCAGTTCAGAATTTTCCAATTCCAGCTTCTTAGTTTCAAATTCAAACTGCTTTTTCAGCTTTTTGTATTTGATACTAAGATGAGCTTTGAGTTCCAGAAGTTCTGTTAAACTGGAAACTAACTCTTCTCTAGATAGTTCAGAAAATACCTCTTCAGAATCTGATTCTGATGTAGATTCTGATCCATCATCTTCTGTAGCCATCAGCGCAAAGTTGGCTTGCTCTCCTTCAGAGTCTGATTCTGATTCTGATTCAGAATCATCCCATGTTGCCATAAGACCTTTCTTCTTATGAAACTTCTTCTTGGGATTCTCCTTCTGAAGTTTTGGACACTCGTTCTTGTAATGTCCAAGCTCATTGCACTCATAGCAGACAGCCTTCTTCTTGTCAGATCTTCTGTCACCAGAAGATTCTCCTTGTTCAAATCTCTTTGAACTTCTGAAGCCTCTGAACTTCCTTTGCTTGCTCTTCTAGAGTTGATTCACCCTTCTGGAGATCATGGACAGTTCATCTTCTTCTTCAAATTCTGATTCTTCAGGATCTTCTTCTCTAGCCTGAAAAGCGTTAGTGCATTTTTTAACATTAGATTTTAATGCAATAGACTTACCTTTCTTCTGAGGCTCGTTTGCGTCCAGCTCTATTTCATGGCTTCTCAAGGCACTGATAAGCTCTTCCAAAGAAACTTCATTCAGATTCTTGGCAATCTTGAATGCAGTCACCATTGGACCCCATCTTCTGGGTAAGCTTCTGATAATCTTCTTTACATGATCAGCCTTGGTGTAGCCTTTATCCAGAACTCTCAATCCAGCAGTTAGAGTTTGAAATCTTGAGAACATCTTCTCAATATCTTCATCATCCTCCATCTTGAAGGCTTCATATTTCTGGATTAGAGCAAGAGCTTTAGTCTCCTTGACTTGAGCATTTCCCTCATGGGTCATTTTCAATGACTCATATATATCATGGGCAGTTTCCCTGTTAGATATCTTCTCATACTCAGCATGAGAGATAGCATTCAGCAAAACAGTCCTGCATTTGTGATGATTTTTGAATTCTTTCTTTTGATCATCAGTCATTTCACTTCTTGTGAGCCTTACACCAGTAGCTTTAACAGGATGTTTGTAACCATCCAACAGAAGATCCCATAGATCAGCATCCAGACCAAGAAAGTAACTTTCCAGTTTATCTTTCCAGTATTCAAAGTTTTCACCATCAAATACTGGTGGTCTAGTATAACCATTGTTACCGTTGTATTGCTCAGCAGAGCCAGATGTAGATGCAGTTGGATTTGTTTGAACTTCACCAGCCATCTTTTACTGAAGCGTTTTTCTCTTCCTGAATCTTTTCTAAACACGGTTAAGTGCTTGCACCTTAGAACCGGCGCTCTGATGCCAATTGAAGGATAGAAAAACACTTAGAAAGGGGGGGTTTGAATAAGTGTAGTCTAAAAACTTGAACGATAAAAACAATATGCACAGTTATTTTTATCCTGGTTCGTTGTTAACTAAACTACTCCAGTCCACCCCCACGGAGTGATTTACCTCACCTGAGGATTTAATCCACTAATCGCAACAGATTACAATGGTTTTCCACTTAGTTCGCGACTAAGTCTTCTAGAGTATCCTGATCACAACCTGATCACTCCAGGAACAAATGCTTAGACACAAGCTAAGACTTTCTTAGAGTATCCGGACCACCACGTGATCACTCTAATTACAACTGCTTAGACACAAGCTAAGACTTCCTAGAGTATCCTGATCAACACTTGATCACTCTAGTTACTTACAAATTAATGTAATCAAATAAGAGTTTTACAATGCTTCTGAAAAGCTATAATCACAACAGTGATATTTCTCTTAACGTTTAAGCTTAATCTCACTAATATATTACAACAGCAATGTAGTGAGCTTTGATGAAGATGAAGTTTCTGAGCTTTGAGTTTGAACAGCGTTTCAGCAAGTTTTTCAGAATAATTTCGTTCAGAATTAGTAACCTTGCTTCTCATCAGAACTTCATATTTATAGGCATTTTGAGAAGATGACTGTTGGGCGCATTTAATGCTTTGCGTATTCCGTACATCATTGCATTTAATGTTTCACGCTTTTGTCAACTACCTCGAGCCTTGTTCACGCTGTGTCTACTGACGTTGCCTTTAATAGCTTTCAACGTTCCTTTTGTCAGTCAGCGTAGCCTGCCACCTGTACTTTCTTCTGATATGATGTTTGTGTATATAATATTTGAATATCATCAGAGTCAAACAGCTTGGTGCATAGCATCTTCTTGTCTTCTGACCTTGAAGTGCTTCTGAGCGTGATACCATGAGAACTTCAGTGCTTCTGCTTCTGATCTCAAGTTCTTCTGATGCTTCCATAGACCCATGTTCTGATTCTGCCTTGACCATCTTCTGATGTCTTGCCAGATCATGTTCTGATGTTGCATGCTGAACCTTCTGAGACAAAGCTTCTGAGCGCTGATTTGTGCATACTCTTTATACATTTCCTGAAAGGGAAATTGCAATGTATTAGAGTACCACATTATCTCACACAAAATTCATATCCTTGTTATCATCAAAACTAAGAATATTGATCAGAACAAATCTTGTTCTAACACATACCACATTAACTGATTACATCAATTTGAATTATAAAAAACACTAAACATTTCCACTTTGGTATATTATTCCTATAATTTGTTTGGGGTTAAAAAAGAGGTTTCGTTAAGAGCGCATGCATGAAGAAAAAGTCACTTTTTTTTATTCTTACATAACAACAAAAGTTGATAATTTCTAAGACAATTTCTCAATGCACTCCATAGATCTCTTACACACCGTGCGAAATTTTATTTTTCCCTGCTTCCGTAGATGCACTTTCAGAAGTACCTTTTTTTTCTTCAAAAAATGATTTCCTTCGTAGGTACATCTACAGAAGTATAATAAACTAGTGTATATGGAGAAAACATACACATAAAACCAGTTCATGGATTTTCCCGTATGTGCATCTACGGAATGGCTTAGCGCCATTGTCGCACGCTCGCGAAAAATGAACAGAGTCGCCACCAATATATTTATCCCATAAGGGAAAGGAATATCAGAAAACCTAACAAAGGACAAGAACAGGGTCTTGCGACCAGAGAATCTAGGTACGGGAGTCGGTTACGCGAGGGGAAGGTACTAGCACCCCTCGCGCCCATCGTACTCGATGGTATCCACCTATGTTTGTTTCTATCTAAAGGGTGTGTACTATGTCTATGTCAATATGCGAATGAATGCAAAATGTAGGGAAAATAAAGAATTGTACTCGCACGGGCCCTACCCCGCTGCCTACGTATCCTTTTCAGGAATCAGAGTTACCGTAGCTCGGCTCACGATTTTCTGTTTGTTTTTGTGTTTTTTAGTTGGGCGGCGTTAACGTTCGCGCTCACGCATAAGAGATCGACCTACGATGCGTACGAGCGGAAATGACATTTCCCTTAGGTGCCAACGAGGCAAAAGAAAAAGAGATGATTGGTTTGTGTCTTTTAGGGTAGATGAGTGATGAACAGTTCCCAATACCGGGCCACTCACCACTTTCTCTACTTTGTTTTAATTTGAACCATTGTTAGGTGTTTTAAGTGTTTTTGGTTGTGTATTTTTTAAGGGGAATTTACTTCACGATTCGAATCACATAAAATGTATAATGATCGAGAAGCAGATTAGGGAATGAATCCCACTCGCTTCCATCCCATTATGTAATGTTTGAGAAACAGATTAGAGAATGAATCTCACTCATTTCTCTCCCATTAATTAATGTTTGAGAAACAGATTAGGGAATGAATCCCACTCGTTTCTCTCCCATTAAGTAGTGACCGAGAAACAGATTAGGGAATGAATCCCACTCGTTTCTATGCCACTAAGCGATTGAGAAATAGATTAGGGAATGAATCCCACTCATTTCTCTATCACTTTCTTATTGTGATTCGCATCTTCCTTTTATTAATGTTTTAAAGAGTTGACAAGAAAAAGAATGCAATAGGGAACTAGATCTAACATTCTAACCTATGTTATTCTAATCTACAAATGGCCCTAAGGTCGAGGATAACTATCCTATCTCAATTCCTCTTAACAAAGAAGGAAGAGTCTAAGGGAACATGGCAAGCAATAGTAAGGAGTAAGCAATATCAAAGCAAGGAATGAGAGGCTAAGCATAGAAAAGGGAGAAAGAGGCCCCAAGTCAGTAGCAACACAAGGGATTGAGTGTCCCAAATCAAATACAAAAGCATCACGATATCATACAAAAACACCCACACGAAGTTACCAAAGTATCGCATGCGCCGTTACTTACCAATTAGCGGACAAACATCAATTAATCAAAACAAAAGCAAGTGAACACATGGTCTAAGCTTGAAGTCAGTAGAAAACTCATTCATTTAGTTCCAATATCCTATGTTAATCTATATTAGTCAATTAGCATGAAGCAATACAAAACTCTAACCAAAACTAGACAACACTAGGTTAATACTAGCTAAACGGTTTCGAATCATGAAAGAAGTTAGAAACATGCAATCAAATGGTACAAGTCAGTAGCAAATAGCCTTTACTAGATGCCTAAACAATCACAAAATCATGCCAAGGAGTTCCACACAAAATTACGGGTCATTTGTACAAGTTACGGTGCGATCGTCAACCAAAAACAAAGTATTCACAAGTGAGAAAGAAAAATAAAGCAAAATAAGAAAACATGCATTAAAATTTTCAATTCCAGGTCTTAGGACCTCTAAACATCCCTAATTATATGTACAAAAAGGAACCAACATTATTGCATGAATGCATTTCAATTTGAGAGCACAAACGTCACAAGTATCTATTAGAAACACATATTAATCGAGTTAAACAAAGCTAACCAAATACCAATCAAAACAAAGAATTAGGAGTTCATTTTTTATATACAATATCATGGATTAGTCTACAACAATCATACAAAAATTGGTGGTTAAATTCTGATCCTAAGATGTTAAACGAAATTACTTTGCAAACTCTATCAAAATCAAAAGAAACATGAACGTACCAAAGTAAATGATTTATTTAAAATAGCAAACGAGTTTCTAAAAACCTATAAAAAATAATACAATTATTTACACACATAGAAGTATCTAAAACATATTTTTATGCATTTTTATTTCAATTAAAACTGGTTTATGAATCAAAATTAGAGAGAAAAACAAAATTAGAACAAAACCTAAATCTGCCTAACAGGAGGGGTGTAGAAGTAAAAACAATGGAGAACTAAAACCAGCTATAAAGGCGTTTGGGCCCAAACTAGGGGTGTGCAGAAAGCAAAAGATTCGCAGGCCCAACCAATGTCACATATTATTGCATTTTGTTTGTTTCATTTTTATTATTATATCAGCATGTGGTTACTAATGTGACATATAAAGAAGAAATTAAATGCACATGTACCAATTGGTCCACTTTATATTAGTGAGAT
The DNA here is from genome assembly GCF_029867415.1 of Vicia villosa. Taxonomy (NCBI): domain Eukaryota; kingdom Viridiplantae; phylum Streptophyta; class Magnoliopsida; order Fabales; family Fabaceae; genus Vicia; species Vicia villosa. The sequence continues at coordinate 92,002,650 of NC_081181.1, read as the reverse complement.
AAGACAAAATGGGTGCCGGACAATTCACGCGCCTACACCTCATCATCTAATCATATGAATCAAACAAAAAAGGAATACAAGAGCTAATGAGCACGTGACACGCATGCTGCCTGCATCCAATACGCAAGGCAAAAACCTATCGCCGGAGATGCTGCTCACCTTCTTCTCCGGCCACTACCCTCGCCGGCGATACATGATAACACCTAGAAGCGGAGGAAACTACCACCACCTAACTCGGAATCATCTTCTGAGTTCAAATCTGAACTCCGTTTTCTATGAATCTCTCTCTAGCTTATGAACCGAAGCCAAGAATGGAACCTTAGATCTAAGAAAACTCACCAACACATACAACAAGCGCAGCGAAGTGATTCATACAGCATATATCACTCAAGTATATTTTTCTCAGTATTCAAGCAAATCATCATATCTCGGAAATTGAAATGAGCTTGAGATTCAAACACACAAAGTATTGTATGCAACGGTTTATGCACAAGATTTATTCCTATTCTTCTATCATGCTCAGAGGGATTAAGAGGCATACCTGAACGAGATCTTGAGTTGACAAAACGGAAATCTGCACTGCTTGTTCTTGGATCTTGAACGGAACACGTTTTGAATGAGGATGGATCCTTGAGAAATGGATTCGAGGATTGAGGCTGACGAAGTTCAGAGCTGCTTCGGCGGAGGCGAGGTCCTTGATGTCGAGAGGGAGTGTATTGTTGTGACGGTGGTGGATGAGTATTGAAGGAGGATCCGCGGTGTTCTTTTGATTGGAGAAGTTGGTTGGAGGAGGTGGTTACGGTTGTGATCAAAGTTTGTTACAGTGGTTAGCTGGTGGTGAGAGAAAGAGAGATGAGGGAAGAGAGGGTGGAGAGAAGAGTGAGACTGAAAATGAAGTGAACCTCTGTGAATTTGTGAAGAGTTTGGTTTATATATGGTTGGTGTGCATGAGTGTATATGGTGTGGGTGAGTGTGTAGCGGATTGTTTCTCTCACTGATAACTTAATGAACAAGCGTGAGTTTATGGAAAGTTTATAGTAAACTTTTGCGTTCTGCAATATTGCATGGCTGGTTGTGGAAAGATGCTACTATTTTATGCCAAGAACAACCTCCATGATACTGACTTTGTATGACTATATCTCTGGCCATAATTTACCACTTGACTCAAACTTGTGCTCATCCTAAAGAAGAGGTAAGGTAGAACAAATTGTGTGTATGAAGATCCTTGAGATGAAACCTGGAAGTATGAGAAAAAGGGACTGGAACAAGATGCGTGGTTGCGGGATATGACCGGCGCGCGTGACTTGGTTTGGCTTCATATTACTGGCCCAGATATGACTTAGCCAGGGCATGATTTTGAGTGCATCTACCTTGCTCATTACACATCTAAATGATATGATCCATGGCTCAATGGAAAGAGGGCATAGCGAGGAACGGTTTGGTACTCATCTTGATTCACGTGGAGCCTTATAGAGCCTTGAAATTGACACACAACACGGCACACCACGGGTTTGACGAAACGCACGCGTATGCCTTAGGAACCTAGCCCCGCTTGCCGTTCAGTGGTGACTTGATGAGGGCACGACTTTAAAGCTTCATGGTTGACTCAATATTCATCCAAATTGCTTGATTATTGATTTATTGCGTACGGGACATGGAGTAGAGTAGAGGCATACCAAGTTTACACCTTATGGATCCTTGTGTGTCCCTATAATCAACCTCAAAGTTGGCACGCCACGTGCTTGATTAAATGACCATGCTGCCCAGAAAACTTGCCCAGCTTTTGCCTCGTATACAGTGAGATTTTGCCAACTTCTCTCTTCGATAACTCTCAATCTACGCATTATTTGACAAAACCCCCAACTACCAAGTTGTATAGGGCCATGACATGAACATTCTTCCTGTTGAGCTTGTCTTGAATTGGTGCCTCTTTGTTTGTGTAAAACTGACCTGAAGTGAGCTGGTCAACCATTCTAAAAAACTTAAAATATTTTCTAAGTTTTAGAACTTTCCTCTTTTGGAATTTCCTATTTCAACCAACTTCCAAAAATGGCAACTTTTGATTTCTTCTCGATTTTATTTATTTCCTTGACTTTTCCTGACCGATTTTCCACCACGAGTCAATATTTGACAGTTGACTTTGACTCGGACCAAAAAGTCAACTTTTCCTGATTTTTCCGATTTCAAATGAATTTCCCGATTAATCCGTTTTTGATTCAATCTCTCTATCAGTTTTCAACCAAAGAAGCTCCAATGAACAGGACAGCCATATTTCACATTTTAAAATCATCTCCCGATCAAATTTTGACCAGAAAGTCAATAGGGTTGACTTTGGTCAAAAAACCCTAACTTGAAAGCCCTGATAGATTTGAGATCTGTATCTTTTAACCGGAGCTTTGACTTGGAGAGGATGAGACCCTGATTTCAAAAGATATTGGGCAAGATGAGGGCATCCCATATTAGGCTTCAAACCTCTCCTTCTAATCCAGGATCAATGATACAGATGCGTGCAATGATATGACCTAAATGGATGTATGTTTATGAGCTGTAAGCCAGATAAATACGGGTAGGACAAATTTGGGGTATGACAGCTGCCCCTATTTAATCGTCTCGAACCTGAAGGTGAGATTGGCGTCAGCCTTTCGAATATTCGAGGTAGAAGAAGATTAAATATCAAAGTATCAGAAATTTGTCCTAAAGAGAAGATGGTGCAAGTGTTATCCTTATTTTTGTTCTTGTTTTGATATCTGCTGGGGAAAGAGAATTTTATTTTTCTGGTGGAAATATTTACAGTGAGTCATTGGATGAATGGTGATAGCTTGTAACGTAGCCCAAGGTGCCAATACAAGGTTCTCAAAGGAAATGTTTACTACATGGAAGTGATCGGAGTAGAAGTATGTCTGGTGGGAAGGTAAGATAGACAAGTGTTTTTAAAGGAGATACAGACGAGTATCGACAGAATGACACATACGAGCATCAAAAAAGGGGATACAGACGAGTATCGAAAGAATGACACATACGAGCGTCAAAAGGAGATACAGACGAGTATCGAAAGAATGACACAGACGAGCATCAAAAGGGAGATACAGACGAGTATCGAAAGGATGACACATACGAGCATCAAAAGGAAATACGGACGAGTATCGAAAGAATGACACATACGAGCATCAAAAGGGGATACAGACGAGTATCGAAAGAATGACACAGACGAGCATCAAAAGGGAGATACAGACGAGTATTGGAAGAATGACACATACGAGCATCAAAAGGAAGATACAGACGAGTATCGAAAGAATGACACATACGAGCATCAAAAGGAGATACAGACGAGCATCGAAAGAATGACACATACGAGCATCAAAAGGAAGATACAGACGAGTATCGAAGGAATGACACATACGAGCATCAAAAGGAGATACAGACGAGTATCGAAAGAATGACACATACGAGCATGAAAAGGAGATACGGACGAGTATCGAAAGAATGACACATACGAGCATCAAAAGGAAATACGGACGAGTATCGAAAGAATGACACATATGAGCATCAAAAGGGGATACAGACGAGTATCAAAAGAATGACACAGACGAGCATCAAAAGGGAGATACAGACGAGTATCGAAAGAATGACACATACGAGCATCAAAAGGAAGATACAGACGAGTATCGAAAGAATGACACATACGAGCATCAAAAGGAGATACAGACGAGTATCAAAAGAATGACACATACGAGCATCAAAAGGAGATACAGACGAGTATCGAAAGAATGACACAGACGAGTGTTTGAGAAGCTTGGTAGATGGACCTACTGGGGATTGGAATTTAGTCTTGAAATGATTTGCCAGGACGGGAGGCAAAGGATACGCAACACGGGGGTTGGATCTGAAAAAAAATTCCCGTACGAGGGAAGGAATCACGGAGGCTAGTGACGACTAGACTCGATCAAAAGACATAATCACGAAGATGTTGATGCTTGCGAAGCATAAGAATTACATTAATCCCTCAGGCCAAAGGCGGGGTGTAACTCTTCAAGAGTGGCAATCGTTCGAATTGCCACACACCAAGTATGGTTATCCAAATGATTGAAAAATGAGATGGGTTGAATGCCCACCCTCATTCGCACTCTAATTTGCACACAACACACGGGAAATAACTTCGGAGACAACGATTCTGACGAAGAAAGACATTGTATCTGATCCACATTGGGGAGATTTCTTTTGGGGTTGAGGACACCAGGTATTGGCACCATGGCTGGAGGGGGTTTGTAATGGAGTAGCAGATATCAAGTGAAGTTTATACAGATGACAACTTCTGTGGGGACGCGCCATTGGCTTGATCTAGCATTGATTTGTATTATCTGGCTTATGCTTTGTATGCATGTTTGAATTTTCTATGGCGTAATGATCCGCTTTGACGGATATGCTACGCTTTTGAGGATGCAATGTTATATGCAGTGGATTCTATATGCAAAGGGTGCCAAATAAAGGCATCGGTGTGATAGGGGAGCAAGATCATTGGGGTCCGTTGCTTGTTGTCTTGAAATTCCAATATGAGTTGACGTTAGAACCCTACAGTACCAAAGACTATTGGAAACTGTGCCGAGGGTTAGAGCATAGCTCTGCTGGGGAGGAAGTGACTTCGCCCGACTTTCCTTACATCCTATGCTGCTTGGGGAATCATGAGTTTTGAGGGACCATTCTTTGTCTGCCATATTGAAGAGGGACATGGATCTTCCCAGGTGCCCCATGTTTACCGGTGTTGGTGAATTATACTCTTGAACTTTCATGCGGGATGATGACGACCTTTGTGACATGTCATAAGCCAAGATGACGGATAGAACCAGCAACCTGCACAGAAAACAACGTTTGGATGCAAATGGTGCCCCTTAGAGCACTTTTATGTTTATGTAACATCATGTTTCGTTTTTATTCAAGATTATTATCCCCCATGCTTTCAATGCAATGTTTAATAACGAATTAAATCACACCTCGCATGCGAAAAATGAAAAGTAGGAAGGAACGCTTTTTATCAAAAGATCATTTTATTGATGGAATGCCTATGAATAGGCTTATGTACAAGGAAGCAACTCCTAAATGAGGTAGTTGCGAAGAAGAAAATAAAACGCAAGGAGCAAAATGGCAAAGAGAAATGCTTGAATTTCCATTAAAACTGGTATTGCTACAGTTCCCATATCCTCGATCTTCTCAATGCTTTGCTTCAGAAGCGTAATGGTTGGATCGATCTGTCTGCTTTGCCAAGGGTGTATAGTGATTTTTGTGAAGGGTATTCAGACTGCAGCCTCTCGCTTTCGATCCCTAACTTTTGCCTGGATCGCCCTTTCGGGTTTTCAATCCAACGGGATACCCCTTTTTGCCTAAGTCGCCCTTTCGGGTTTTCAACTTAGCGGGTTATACTCTTTTTGTTTTATCCCTAATTTTTGCCCAAACCCTTTTGGTTTGCCGGGATGCCCTTATTTTTGCCTAGGTACGTCGACCTAGCGGGTCTTTTACGCGTAGTATTTTTTGACTGAGTCTGAATTGACCGGAAGCGGAATGTCTTCCCCATCCATCTTTGTCAGGATTAAAGCACCACCTGAAAATGCTTTCTTTACAATGTATGGTCCCTCATAGTTGGGAGCCCATTTGCCCCTTGGATCGGTTTGAATTGGCAAGATCTTCCTAACGACTAGGTCACCTGTGTGGAATTCTCGAGGCCGAATCTTCTTGTCATACGCTTTCTTGATCCTCTTTTGGTACAACTGGCCATGGCAGATAGCAGATAAGCGTTTCTCCTAAATTAGATTGAGATGATCAAGCCTCGTTTGAACCCATTCTGTTTCATCGAGTTTGGCGTCCATCAAGACTCTCAACGAAGGAATTTCCACTTCGATAGGTAGTACGGCCTCCATACCGTAAACAAGAGAGAAGGGGGTTGCCCCAGTTGAAGTACGAACAGAAGTTCTATAGCCGTGTAAAGCAAACGGTAACATTTCATGCCAGTCTTTATACGTTCTGACCATCTTCTGGACGATCTTCTTTATATTCTTGTTAGCAGCTTCGACTGCGCCATTCATCTTTGGCCGATAGGGTGATGAATTGTGGTGTTCAATCTTGAACTCTTCACACAACTCTGCCATCATCTTGTTATTAAGATTGGACCCATTATCAGTGATGATCTTGTTTGGAACCCCATATCGGCATATGATCTCTTTCTTGATGAAGCGAGTGACGACTTGCTTGGTTACGTTCTTGTAAGAAGCAGCTGCAACCCATTTGGTGAAGTAGTCGATAGCAACAAGAATAAACCTGTGCCCATTTGACGCTTGTGGCTCAATCCGTCCAATCATGTCTATGCCCCACATAGCAAAGGGCCAAGGCGACGTCAGGACATTCAGAGGAGTTGGAGGAACATGAATTCTGTCAGCATACACCTGACATTTGTGACATTTCTTCACATACACATAACAATCACTTTCAATTGTCATCCAATAATACCCTGCTCGCAAGATCTTTTTGGCCATAGAATGTCCACTGGAATGAGTTCCAAAAGATCCTTCATGAATTTCCCGCATGATCAATTCTGCTTCGTGTCTATCCACGCATCTGAGCAAAACTGAATCATAGTTTCTTTTGTACAGGACGTCTCCTGACAAGAAGAATTTGGATGCTAACCTTCGAAGCGTTCGCTTATCACCAATCGTAGCATCTTCGGGATACTCTTGCTTCTCAACATACCTCTTGATGTCGTAATACCATGGCTTTTCATCATACACATCTTCAGTAGTGAGGCAATGAGCAGGGAATGCATGTGCGGGCTCTTTGTAGCGGAGGATCCTTATGTCTGACACTTCTTTAGAGGAACTAACTCTGAACATAGCCGCCAAAGTAGCCAAAGCATCTGCCAATTGATTCTCCTCTCTTGGGATGTGATCAAAAGTGATTTCCTCGAAAGCGGGCAACAACTCCAAGATATAGTCTCTATAAGGAACTAAATTGGGGTGTCGTGTTTCCCAATCACCTCTTACTTGATGTATGACCAAGGCAGAATCCCCATAAACCTCAAGGATCTTGATCCTCATATCAAAGGCTGCTTCGAGGCCCATTATGCAAGCTTCGTACTCTGCGACATTGTTTGTGCAATCAAAGCATATTCTAGCTGTGGAAGGGATGTGAGTTTGACGAGGGGAAGTCAAAACTGCCCCAATACCATGGCCCATAGCATTTGATGCACCATCGAACGTGAGAGTCCATCGCTCTCCTGGTTCGGGTCCTTCATTATCATCCAGTTTCATAATATCTTCATCAGGAAAGTCAAACTTCATTGACTGATACTCTTCTAATGGCTGATGAGCAAGATGATCTGCAAGGACACTTCCTTTGATGGCCTTCTGCGTGACATACTGGATATCATATTCTGATAAAAGCATTTGCCACCGGGCTAGTCTTCCTGTAAGGGCCGGTTTTTCAAAGATGTACTTTATCGGGTCCATTTTGGAGATCAATAGAGTGGTGTGAGTCAACATGTACTGCCTTAGTCGGCGAGCGGCCCATACCAAAGCACAACAAGTTTTCTCGAGTAGTGAGTAACGGGATTCACAATCGGTAAACTTTTTGCTCAGGTAATAAATGGCACACTCTTTTCGACCAGACTCGTCATGCTGGCCCAGTACACACCCCATAGATCCTTCAAGCACAGTTAAGTACACAAGAAGCGGTCTTCCAGGAACCGGAGGCATGAGGATTGGTGGCTCTTGGAGATACTGCTTGATCTTTTCGAAGGCTTCTTGGCAATGATCATCCCAACGGATATCTTGATTCTTGCGCAACAACTTAAAGATGGGTTCACAAGTGTCAGTGAGATGAGAAATGAACCTGGCTATATAATTCAATCTCCCAAGGAACCCTCTAACTTCTTTTTCATTCTTCGGTGCTGGCATATTCTGTATTGCTCTTACTTTGTCAGGGTCGACCTCAATCCCTCGTTGACTCACAATGAATCCAAGTAGCTTTCCCGATCGCACTCCAAAAGTGCACTTGTTTGGGTTAAGCCTCAACTTGAATCTTCGTAAACGAGCAAACAATTTCTCAAGATATGCCAAATGTTCCTCCTCAGTTTGGGATTTTGCAATCATATCATCGACGTACACCTCAATCTCTTTATGTATCATGTCATGGAAGAGAGTCACCATTGCTCGTTGATATGTTGCACCAGCATTCTTAAGACCAAAAGGCATCACCTTATAACAATACGTACCCCACGGAGTAGTAAAGGTAGTCTTGGTCATATCTTCAGGAGCCATCTTTATTTGATTATAGCCAGAAAAACCATCCATGAAGGAGAACACCGAATACTGAGCAGTGTTGTCGACTAGCACATCAATATGAGGCAGAGGGAAATCATCCTTCGGACTTGCCCTATTCAAATCTCGGTAGTCAACACACATGCGTACCTTTCCGTCCTTCTTAGGAACAGGTACTATGTTTGCAATCCAAGGAGGATACTCACACACAGATAAGAAACCAGCCTTCAACTGTTTTTCAACTTCTTCCTTGATTTTCAAAGCCATATCTGGTCGAGTTCTTCGTGGTTTTTGCTTTACAGGCGGACATTCTGGTTTGAGAGGTAGCCTGTGCATAACTATATCCGTGTCTAAACCAGGCATGTCTTCATATGACCAGGCGAAGATATCAACATACTCTCGAAGCAACTCCATCAACCTTCTCTTTACATCACTTTGCAAAGCGGCACCTATCTTGACTTCTCTCTTTGCTTCTTCTGTACCGAGGTTGATGATTTCTATGGCTTCTTGATGTGGCTGAATAGATTTCTCTTCTTGTCTCAAAAGTCTTGCCAATTCCTCAGGGACTTCACAATCTTCCCCACTATCCTCATCAGCTTGGTCAATTGGATTCTCAAGGATATCAGGACGTGGAACTGTAACATTATCATTTTTGATGGAATTCGAGCCAGATCTGCACGATGGATGATTTATGCCTTAGAATGCAACACATAAAAAGGAAAAAAGGAAAGCTTTGCCATTTTTGAAAAAGTTTTTAAAGTAAAAAAACAAAAAATGAAAGAAATGGAACAGTAATTGCATGCGAAGATATGATTTTCATTCAATATTAAACAAACTGAAACAACATGGGGGGCCCTTCTTTATACAAGTGGTCAAAATGCTTAGGGCGAAGCATATGACTTATCGAAACAAGAAAATTACATCTCCATGAAAGTGACTCTAGGGATGTCCAAGATAGTCCAATTGTTGAGTTCCTGTCCAGGCGCAGCATGGCAAATGAACCTGGAGAGATCTTCTTCATCATCATCATCATCCACGGCGAGAACTTGACTTCCAGAACTGGTGCTTGCACTGACAAACACTTGAGAAATGGGGGGAATCACCTTCTTTCCAGGAATTATGCTGAGCTGAGTAGAAGAAGATGGTTGATACCCAAGGCCATACTTGTCTCGCTTCTCATGAACATCAATCAGCTTGCCCCAGGCACTATGGGGAGTACCAGCTTCTAAGAAGGCCTTAGCATCATTTAAAGACGAGAGGGGTGCTCCGAGTTCCTTCTTATTCTCAACCACGGGGAGTTTATCAACCGACACAATCTCTAAGGCTTGAAAAGGTGTCTCTTGTATCTCCCCCTCCACTTCAACATAACGGTATGATGCCAGATTATTGACTATTGTAATACGGTGAACTGACTTTTTATCGATCGAAATGTGCGGTTGAGCAAGAGTCGCCACCGACTTTTATTTTATCCAAATTAAATCGGAAAGGCTAAAAGAAACAGAAAAAACCTTTTAAAGAAATCTGAGTTCGGGGGGTAATTTATGCAAAGGGAAGGTGTAAGGCACCCTTTGCATCCATGGTTTTCCATGGGCTCTTAATTGCTTTGCTTGCTCGTTTGTCTTTAGAAAAAGTAGATGAAAGAAAAAAAGTGGACTTTAGCTCGTAAATGAGCGTAGCCAGTTTTTTGAAGAATTGTGAAAAAGAATATGAAAATTGAGCATTGCAAGGCAATTAGGGGCAATTACCTTAAACTCAGATAATAGGTCTCTTTTTGCCTTTCAGAATGAAAGGGTCTATCCTTGCCATAAGAGGGCAGGAAGCCTTTCGTTTGGAGATTGAAGGGTCATCGAAGCATCCTTTGCCATAAGACTGTCCCATGCCATAGAGGGGCAGGTAGTCTAAGGCAAGGATCAGAATAAGCCATTTTCGTAGGCAGCCAGAAGATACCTCAACCTTTTTCCGTAGGCAACTTCCGAGGGTCGAGGTCATATTGTGTATCGAAGGCAGCATCATTTAGGGTCGTATGACCTTTAGTATTCGAGGCAACATGGCTGAGGTATCTTCGAATTTGAGGGACGTGGCTTATTCTGCAAAAACACAAAGGCAACAGGCAACAAGGCAACAGGCAACAAGGCAACAGAGAGGGTTACCCAAAAAGTGTGCGTGTGTGCACCAATCACGTGATTATGTTCAGTTATGTTATCTTATAAAATTACGTGATGCTGATTCAATTAATAAGTTGCACTCCCTATAATTACTAACCACACAATAATATAATAATAATAATGGGGAAGGGAAATTGTAACCAGCGGAGGAGAGGGGAATTGAAACCAGCGGGATATAAAAATAAAAGGCAAAAGGTTTAACACAAGTAATAATTTGTAAATAGGGTTTAGGGTTACCAATACTCGTAGCTTTGGCAGTTGACAAACCCTGAAGATTGGAAAAGACAGAATAAACAGAGGGGTGAGTGCATTATCGGTTCGGAGGCAAACGTCACTAATCCTAAAAATAACGAATAAAGAAATTTAAAATAAACAAAGTAAATAAATACTTAGCTTCGAATTTGATCTGATATGGTTGGTTGGGCGCCTTTAGGGTTGACCCTGAAAAGGCAAGGCAGAAAGAGATGAAGGCAAGACAAACCCTGATTTTAAAAGGAAACAAAATAGACTTTTAATTTTAATAAATAGGATACTTAGCTTTGAGTCTTGATCGGGCGCGTTGTCGGAAGGAACCATGTTGATAACCCTGAAAAGAGGCATATGAAAAAATATCGTTTTTAGTGTAGGAGATGTTCGTCCTAAACCCTGATTAGGGTATAACTTAACTAAGAAATACCAACGATTTAATTAATTATTGGTCTCGCGACCTAATTAATTAAATTGGTATAAAAAAAATTAAATCGAGAATAAAAAACAATTTTTATGAAATTTTTGGAATTTAAATAAAATAATTATGGATTTTAAAGATATATACATGGTTAAGTATAATTTAAAATAAAAAATAAATATTAAATAAAAAGAGAATATGAATTTAATCATTTAAATAAATAAATAAATTAAATAAATAAACAAATCAAATAGTAAAATAAATTAAATTATTAATAATAGTTTATTATTTCTAAGAGAGAAAAAAAAAGAATTGAAATAATATGCATATATATATATAAATATATAAATAAAATAAGCTATGTAATTAAAAATAAAAAAAATTGCAAAATACTTAGCTGGATCCAGTGTGGCGCGCGCTGAGGGATTAGGATACACCTGCGTTGCCTGAAGCGTTGGATGGTACTTAAATGAGATCCAGCGGCTGATGATGCGAGGGTACACGCTAACGCGTGTTTCATGTTGCACACGATCCATCTGCACCAAACAACAAAAGCGCGCGCAGAAAGTTTGAACCGGCCAATCAGGAGACGCCACGAGGTCGTCTTCTTCCTTCAGCCTCAGTTTTTAACAGCGCTCATTATCAAAAGCGCTATAATATGCCTTGTTCATTCCTGCAAAATAGCGAATAGGAGCAAACGGGCATAGAAATCTTTCGCGATAGGTCCATTAGATTCGTATGGACCTTGCGAGTTCAACCATGGCTCCAATTGATTCTAATTTTGCCTGTAGAAGAAAGCCCTAAATTGAAAGCAAAACCCTAACAATGGCATCTCATTCCAAACAGCACAAAAACGTACGTAAATATCCAGAATCGATCATCACACAACATAGAACACAAATATAAGAATTAAATCTGATGATGATGCATGAACAATGCAAATCGAGCAAATTTTAAATGGTGCAAACCGTGGCTTATTGGAGATGATTCCTGGTGCTTTGTGACTCGAAAGTGAATGGGAATCGTTCAATGATGATCAGGGAATGTTTTAGAATTGATCACGCACCTTGAATTGGTCTGTAATCCAAATTTGCTTTTGAAATTTTTCTTGTTTCTTTGCACTCGGGTTTGAAGCTTTTGGAGGCAGAATTCTTGAACCCTAGCATCTGGCTTTGATCAGTATATATATGAGACTGATTAGGGTTAATAAAACTGAAGGAAATCCTTTTGAATCTTGAATTGAAAGTTTTGGAAATTTGATTGAAAATTATATACAATCTTTCTAATTATGGACAAGTTTTTGATCCAATTTTTCCATAAATTTCCACATAGAATATGCACGAAATCTGATTGGTTTTTTGAGTTAAATGTAAATTGGATTTGATTGGAATTGGATTTTTGGTTGAATATTTGATCTTTACTTAATTTTTATGAATTAAAATCACTTTTAAATGATTAAAAATGCATATAAAATTAAATAAATATTTCAAAATTCGTGGCATTCAGATTTAAGGCCATGGATATCTTGGAGATCAAGTTTGGGCCATGGGAAGTTGGGCTTCTTTGCAAAAAATCTCAATTTGAAGCTTTTTGTTTCACATTTCCTCTCACAAATTTGTCCAACTTTGACAAGGCGTATCTCCCTCAATTTTTGAGGTATGAAAGTGTTATAAGACTTTTTAGAAACCTTAGAGAGTCCTCTAACCAATGCCTTTGGTCCTATATCAAAATCTTTTTCCATTCTTATTTTATGACCTTTTGAAAAACATGTCTTTTTGTTGACTTTTGAAAAGGACCTGTAATGTATGAGGCCATAATTCTTAAACCATTGACCTGTGAGCTTTGATTCTTGGACCATTGGATAGAGGAATGAATTCTCTTCAAAATGAGCTTTGGTGGGAATTTTTCTGATGAAGTATGAATATTTGGTGAATTTTCAAAGTTTGGTTGACTTTTTTAGTTCATGCCCAAAATAGTAACTTTTGACTTTTGACTTCTCTGATCTTTCCTTGCATCATCATGATCAACCCTTGATCAAATGATGATTTTAGGGTTATGAGGATGTTGTTGACCAAATATCTTGAGTTTTGACTATATAATGACTGTTTTGCCCTTGGGAGTCGACTGTTGACCTAATCAGGATTTGAGGGACTAAATTTGCTCTGTTTGACTTGAAACTTTATATGGAGATACTTTGGGATGTTAGTGACCCTATGGAACCACCTTGAGCCATTGATTCAATGATTTTCCTCTGAATTATTCAAACCCTAGTTCAGAGCTTTTGTATAGGAGAGTGTGTTTTGGAGCTTTGTCTTTTGTTCTGATTTTATGTGTGAAAAATAACATGGGCAAATTTTGGGGTATGACAGCTGCCCCTGTTCAATTATCTTAAACCTGAAGATGTAGAGTGGTCTGTATGCCAGTCGGTATCTGAAGGTGGAAGATGATTGAACACTAGAATACCAAGAAATTTGCCCTATTTGCAGTAGGGACTTTTGTCGGAGATGGGCTTGTAGATGCCATCTGGTAGTTGTTGGAGTATGGATTGTTGCAAAATTTCTGCTTTTGTTGTCTTCTTTTTTTTGAATGTTGAGGAACCGTCAAAGGTATCGACTCAAACCTGTGTTGGGTTATTTAAGGAACCGTCAAAGGTATCGACTTAAATTTGAAGCATATTGTTGAGGCACCGTCAAAGGTATCGACTCAGATATGCAGACAGATTGTATAAGGAACCGTCAAAGGTGTCGACTTATATCTGAAATGTGTTGTTAAGGAACCGTCAAAGGTGTCGACTTAACTCTTGATGTGGGTTGTTAAGGAACCGTCAAAGGTATCGACTTAACTCTGAAGCATATCATTGAGGCACCGTCAAAGGTATCGACTCAGATATGTAGATAGATTGTATAAGGAACCGTCAAAGGTGTCGACTTATATCTGAAATGTGTTGTTAAGGAACCGTCAAAGGTGTCGACTTAACTCTTGATATATTAAGGAACCGTCAAAGGTGTCGACTTAACACTTGAAAATAGATTGTTAAGGAACCGTCAAAGGTGTCGACTTAACTCTTGTAAATGGAGATAGTGGTATCATGAAAAGTAGAGGTTAGTTTTCTTTATGCCATGTCATGATGCATGCAATGTGTTTGTGTGACGGGATTCTCAAAATAAATGAGGACCTCGTATGTTATGTATGCAATTGTCGCGCTGTTTTATGTATTATGTATGAGCGTGTATGCAATTGTATGAATATGTTTATGACATGTGATATGTGAATATGATTCATGTTGTCTTGATTGAGAAAATAAATCTCCGTATCTTTGAAGATGTTCAGCTGGGGATTTATGATCTTCGCTTGGGGATGACCAGTAACTTGATGTACCTGACTGGGGATGAAAGATATTAGTAAGCCATGTTGGAGAAGAACAAAGTGTCGATGGTGTTGAAGATGTCAACTCTGTTGGGGAGCCATGTCTTTGTCGGGACGAGTATGTTTGAAGATATCTTCTTAATGATTACTCTGTGGGGATATGATCTTATGAACGTGGCTCTGTGGGGAGATGATCTTGTGAACCCGGCTCTATGGGAAGACGTGGGTGTCTTGAATGTTGCCCCTAGTATTATAGTACCTGACATTCCTAGATTTAGGACATGCCACTGAATGTTGATCAAGATGTCAAACTGGACTTGCATAGATTTGCCCCAGTTAGTAGGGACTTTGATTCGCCTCGCGAGGACTTTATGAGATATGAACTATGGGCGACATGCCCCTAGTAATCATAGGCCCAATACAATGTCCTATGTTGGTTGAGAAGTAGCTTCAGATCTTCTTGGATGCATTCCCCTGATTGTTTTGGCATCCTTGAGATATTCTTGAAATCTTGACTTGATTGCCCCAGATTGATCGTGGGAATAATTTGAAACCCACTTGGGATATATGCCTTTGACTGTTTGTCATTTGAGAGATTCTTGGAATCTTGACTTGGTTGCCCCAGATTGATTGGGCAAAACGTGCCATGCCCCTTGTATACATAGCTTCTTGGAGTAATTTTGTTTTGTCGGGATAACTTTCAGTCATTAGTTGTACTCTGTGCAAGTTCTTTCTGATGCTAACATTTGAAATTATGTAGCAGAATACGTTTAATAATGAATTCATGAGATGCAATGCATACGTTTGTCTTGAGTTTTTGAAAAACCTTTAACACATGAGATGTAAAAACACGACACTTGTAAAAAAATGATATTTGTAATAATGTGATGTTTGTAAAAACAGGATATCAACTTAACATTTGTAGTAAACCTTAAGGAGTCGGGATACCCTTTTTTGGTGACAGTATGCTTTCGAACTAACCATGCTTCAATTAGGACTTTCAAGGGTTGTAACGTGGCTTGGTTCACGGTTTAAGAAACAAAGGATAAAGGCTCAAAGTTTATTTATACCCACCCCTCTTCGTGATGATCTTCAGTCCTAAACTCAGTTAATTCGGCTTATGCATTCAGGTTCCAAGAGACTTTTGGATTTGCACCTTTGATAATGATGATGATTCGCAAGCAGAGAGAATTTTTGAGATGGCAGTCACTTCTTCCTTTCGGTAGTCATAACTTTGAGTTGTTCAAGAATTTATTGACTTCTTTTTTTTCATCTTTTTTGATATCCCTAACTTTTGCCTGAACTGTTTATTTTGAGCTTACAGTCAGCGGGATGCCTTGATTTTTGCCTAAGTCACCTTTTTGATTTTTGACTTAGCAGGCTTTTCTTTGTTTTTTTCATTTTTTCCTTTTGAAAGATATTGACTGCGTTGCTTAATGATTGATGAACCATCATTGTCTTTTGATTGACATCTCCAACACTTCTTTGATGTGTACGGATGAACGCTTGTGATTGAAACCTTTGTTGAAAGGTGTACAGAGTGATTCTCTTAAAATAGAATGCACAGCCAAAATAACTGAGAACTACCCTGCCCCAGGTTAAAAATGCGGGTGTTTCGTACAAAAAGAAACTTCTACTCCTTAGGCTCAAAGGGGTTGACGAGGGATTACCATCCTTATATCTCCACTGTTTAGGAATTGAAACAATGCCTGTACATCGTCAGCATAGTCCGTTCAAAAGCATATTGTATGAGGTTGCGGTATCATTTTCGTCATCCTCCCTCAAAAGGTATACAACTTTAGCAGGAGTTGAGTATCACAAAAACATATGCAGAATAAAGACATAATTTAAAATGAGTGATAACGAAATAATTTATTCAAGACAAACATATGCAATGCACTGATGATGATTATTAAAACAGATAATGTCTATCATAATTCGAATGTTTAAACAAACAAAATAGAAATTGCAAATGAAAGTAAATCTAATGGTCTAAAAAGTTCATCCTTCTAGACATTAATCAATCTTTTTGTGATTAGGCATAGGAGTAGTGATCACCACAGGGGTCTTGGGATGATAGAATTCAATTTCACCAGCATCGATCATGTCTTGAATCTTGTTCTTCAATGGCCAACAATCATTCGTATCATGCCCAGGGCTATTGGAGTGATATGCGCACCTCGCATTGGGCTTATAGCTGGGAGCGGAAGTGTTGGGCTTTACAGGAGGATCCCTTAAAGTAATCAAGTTCTCTCTCAGCAAATATTGTAATACCCGAGCCAGTGACATGTTGATCTTTGTAAACTGACGTTTAGATGTATCTGACTTGCGTCTTTGTTGCGGAGCTAGTGTAGAGGTCAGAATTGTCCCCACAAATTGGTTGGGTTCATTGTGATCTTTCTGGTCGTACACAACGTGAGATTCCTCGGGAGACTGGCAGTCAATGATTTTGTCATCGATTAAGTCTTGGATCTTATTCTTCAGTGTCCAACAGTTATTAGTGTCATGTCCAGGACTATCAGAGTGATACGCACACCTTGCATTAGGATTATAACGAGAAGAGGAAGTACTAGGATTCCTCGGAGGGTCCTTCAAAGTGATTAGCCCTTTCTTCAGCAATTGTTGCAATGCTTCGGCCAGAGTCATATTGATCTTTGAGAATTGGCGCTTGGGTGTATCTGACTTGTGTCCTTGTTGTGGAACTGGTGTAAAGGTCAGAATTGTCCCCACAGATTGGTTGGGTTCATTGTGACCTTTCCGATTGTACCCAGTACTGGCCATATGAGGTTTCTCAGGTGAAATGACGTCAATGATCTTGCAATCAATGAGGTCTTGGATCATGTGCTTCAATGGTCCACAATCCTCTGTATCGTGACCAGGACTGTTTGAATGATAAGCACATCTTGCATGGTACTTGTACCCAGGAGCGGGATTAGTAGGAAGTGAATATGGAGGCAATAGAGTTATCAAGTTCTGATTGAGCAGTTGTTGCAGAGCTTGAGACAGCGACATATGTAATGGAGTAAATGACCGCTTAGGCTTGGATCTCTGATTATCTTGACCACCTTGATACTTGTATTGATTCTTCTCCTTCTCGATCAGAAGTGCCTTCAATTCTTCTTGCCCCTTGGCCAGGTTAAGGATCATTTCTTGGAATTGGTTGTTCTGAGTTTGGAGATTCTTCACAGATTGTTCGAGATTCATCTTTGTTACTGAAATAAACAGCACAAAGAAGAGGCATTTATTTTACGAAACCTGTGATGCAATGTTTATGAATGATATGATGATGCACATGCAATGTTCTCAAGGGGTTAAAGGCTTTTTAACACATTTAAAAGAAAAGAAAATAGAAGCAAAATAAATTAATTAAAAATAAAAACCAATGTATTGTTTATTATTTTTGAAGTTACATCGAAGAAATACTATATAATAAATATAAAATAAGAGAAGTCAATCTTCAAGTCGACGCTTTCTCTTCAATCCTCTGATTTCCTCTTTATGGGCTTTGACCATCTCGTTCTTTTCTTGAATAAGCCTATCAATCTCTAACTCCCATGATTGTATTTGTTCAGGAGAGATAAAATCCTCAATCTTCCACTTGCGAGAGAAATAGTCAAGCATACTATCTCGTTCTTTAGCATTAGCCACTAATACTGCCTTTTCTGCTTCAACCTTTTGTAGACGCTTCTCAAGATCAGCCTTTTCTTGTCTTAAATGAGCCACGGTGGCAGCAAGGTCTTCGTTTGGAGCGGGTACATAAGGCTCCAATTCTACGTGGACCTCGGGAGGAGTGATCCTTGGAACAACAGGTGTGTCGGATGGATGTGGTATGCCGAACTCGACGACTCGGTCATAAATCCATTTAAAGTAAAGATCTGAAGGAGTATCGATCCTCATTCCCAATTCTCTTGCACCCACCTTTTTTACTTCATACCAAGCTTTAATGAAGCGATTCTTTTTTTCAGTTGTATCTGAACCATAGTCAAAATTTTCCGCACTAAGATATATGGAGCGGGGCTTATCTTTTAAAGCAAAACCAAACTGATGTCGAGCAAGTATAGGGTTATAGGTAATTCCTCCATGGATGCCAAGAAGAGGCACATTAGGGAACTCTCCACAGCGGTCATATAACTGAACTCCTTCGAATTTCTTTGGATACCAAATGATGTCGTCGTATGAAAGCTCCATAATCCTTTGAATCCAAGTCAAACCTTCTTCATTCTTTATTGAGGATCGGGGTAAGTGAGAAATAAACCACCTATGTAAGAGAGGGATGCACCCTAGAACACAACCTCGTCTCTTTGTCACTCTAGCGTTGATGGAATGCAATAAATCACCAAGTAGAGTAGGAACAGGATTCTTGCTAAGGAAGATTTTGATAGCAGCCCTATCAACAACTTTGTCGCAGCGGTGAAAAAGAACTTGTCCATATATCAACAGGGTTAGAACACTTTCCAAGGCATCCATGCTTAAAGCTTTAGCAAAGATCTTAGCTTTCTCGATCAAGAAATCCACAGGTATCCCAGAGTAGTCTCTTTTGTTGATCCAAACTTTGTTAATTTCTGATCTTGGTAGGTGTAGAGCAGCAGCAATGTCTTCCAACTTAGGACCTCCTTCCTCACCAGTGTAAGGGATTTGATCAGGTATGGGCATGTCCATTATGTAAGAGAATTCTTCCAATGTAGGTACCAGTTGAAAATCTCTATAAGTGAAGCAATGGAGAAGAGGATCATAAAATTGCATCATAGAGTTGAGGAGAGCTTCATCCACTTTGGTTCGCATTAAACTCATCAGTTTGTTGAGAGATTCAGAAAGAATAAGAGAGCCAGTAATGTCATCACATAAGAGCCTTAATGCAGTAGGTACTTTCTTGAAGTTGAGGAAGAAAGGTTTTCTGATTAGGATTCCCATTATTCAAATAACCTACAAAACAAATTATGGTTAAAAGACCTTTTTCTCCTTGAGATGAGTTAGCCATGTCATGAATGCATGTATGCATGATGCATCACAGAAAAACAAATCCACACAAATCACACAATTTTTGGTTTAAGGCTTGCATGGAGTTTTAGATCAGGTGTCCTTCCCAAGGGCATTTCTATGGATAAGGAGATTTCAGCAACAGGTTCTACAAGTTATCCAGAATTGTAAGCCCTTCTAAAGCACCCTCGGACATGATGCATTTGCACCATGCAATGATACTTTGAGAAAGAACCTATCTGAATTGTAGCATCGGGTAGCGACTAGTCCTTAACATTTGTCAAGGGTAGTCCCCCCACTACGTTCCTAAAGGCCAGGATGGGTTAAGGGTAACTAAAGGTCCTTGAGCTCCGGCGCACCCACAGACACATACATAGACCTCCCTCATTTGAGAAAGGTGTGCATATGCTATGGAGTCCTAACTCAAGCGTGAACTTCATACTGACTCATCTCCCACATATGTGAAAGAGGTCCTTATGACTATGCCACTCCTAATCTTAAGGGTTCTTGAATCCGGGAATAGGATTCGTCCTTCAGTTAATTCCCAAAACGCCCCCTGAAAAATAAAACAAACAAAGCAAACAATAGAAAACATTTAAGTGAATCCTAAACTTTTAAGGTAACCCCTCTTTTATAAGAAAATTCCCCAGCAGAGTCGCCAGTTCTGTAATACGGTGAACTGACTTTTTATCGATCGAAATGTGCGGTTGAGCAAGAGTCGCCACCGACTTTTATTTTATCCAAATTAAATCGGAAAGGCTAAAAGAAACAGAAAAAACCTTTTAAAGAAATCTGAGTTCGGGGGGTAATTTATGCAAAGGGAAGGTGTAAGGCACCCTTTGCATCCATGGTTTTCCATGGGCTCTTAATTGCTTTGCTTGCTCGTTTGTCTTTAGAAAAAGTAGATGAAAGAAAAAAAGTGGACTTTAGCTCGTAAATGAGCGTAGCCAGTTTTTTGAAGAATTGTGAAAAAGAATATGAAAATTGAGCATTGCAAGGCAATTAGGGGCAATTACCTTAAACTCAGATAATAGGTCTCTTTTTGCCTTTCAGAATGAAAGGGTCTATCCTTGCCATAAGAGGGCAGGAAGCCTTTCGTTTGGAGATTGAAGGGTCATCGAAGCATCCTTTGCCATAAGACTGTCCCATGCCATAGAGGGGCAGGTAGTCTAAGGCAAGGATCAGAATAAGCCATTTTCGTAGGCAGCCAGAAGATACCTCAACCTTTTTCCGTAGGCAACTTCCGAGGGTCGAGGTCATATTGTGTATCGAAGGCAGCATCATTTAGGGTCGTATGACCTTTAGTATTCGAGGCAACATGGCTGAGGTATCTTCGAATTTGAGGGACGTGGCTTATTCTGCAAAAACACAAAGGCAACAGGCAACAAGGCAACAGGCAACAAGGCAACAGAGAGGGTTACCCAAAAAGTGTGCGTGTGTGCACCAATCACGTGATTATGTTCAGTTATGTTATCTTATAAAATTACGTGATGCTGATTCAATTAATAAGTTGCACTCCCTATAATTACTAACCACACAATAATATAATAATAATAATGGGGAAGGGAAATTGTAACCAGCGGAGGAGAGGGGAATTGAAACCAGCGGGATATAAAAATAAAAGGCAAAAGGTTTAACACAAGTAATAATTTGTAAATAGGGTTTAGGGTTACCAATACTCGTAGCTTTGGCAGTTGACAAACCCTGAAGATTGGAAAAGACAGAATAAACAGAGGGGTGAGTGCATTATCGGTTCGGAGGCAAACGTCACTAATCCTAAAAATAACGAATAAAGAAATTTAAAATAAACAAAGTAAATAAATACTTAGCTTCGAATTTGATCTGATATGGTTGGTTGGGCGCCTTTAGGGTTGACCCTGAAAAGGCAAGGCAGAAAGAGATGAAGGCAAGACAAACCCTGATTTTAAAAGGAAACAAAATAGACTTTTAATTTTAATAAATAGGATACTTAGCTTTGAGTCTTGATCGGGCGCGTTGTCGGAAGGAACCATGTTGATAACCCTGAAAAGAGGCATATGAAAAAATATCGTTTTTAGTGTAGGAGATGTTCGTCCTAAACCCTGATTAGGGTATAACTTAACTAAGAAATACCAACGATTTAATTAATTATTGGTCTCGCGACCTAATTAATTAAATTGGTATAAAAAAAATTAAATCGAGAATAAAAAACAATTTTTATGAAATTTTTGGAATTTAAATAAAATAATTATGGATTTTAAAGATATATACATGGTTAAGTATAATTTAAAATAAAAAATAAATATTAAATAAAAAGAGAATATGAATTTAATCATTTAAATAAATAAATAAATTAAATAAATAAACAAATCAAATAGTAAAATAAATTAAATTATTAATAATAGTTTATTATTTCTAAGAGAGAAAAAAAAAAGAATTGAAATAATATGCATATATATATATATAAATATATAAATAAAATAAGCTATGTAATTAAAAATAAAAAAAATTGCAAAATACTTAGCTGGATCCAGTGTGGCGCGCGCTGAGGGATTAGGATACACCTGCGTTGCCTGAAGCGTTGGATGGTACTTAAATGAGATCCAGCGGCTGATGATGCGAGGGTACACGCTAACGCGTGTTTCATGTTGCACACGATCCATCTGCACCAAACAACAAAAGCGCGCGCAGAAAGTTTGAACCGGCCAATCAGGAGACGCCACGAGGTCGTCTTCTTCCTTCAGCCTCAGTTTTTAACAGCGCTCATTATCAAAAGCGCTATAATATGCCTTGTTCATTCCTGCAAAATAGCGAATAGGAGCAAACGGGCATAGAAATCTTTCGCGATAGGTCCATTAGATTCGTATGGACCTTGCGAGTTCAACCATGGCTCCAATTGATTCTAATTTTGCCTGTAGAAGAAAGCCCTAAATTGAAAGCAAAACCCTAACAATGGCATCTCATTCCAAACAGCACAAAAACGTACGTAAATATCCAGAATCGATCATCACACAACATAGAACACAAATATAAGAATTAAATCTGATGATGATGCATGAACAATGCAAATCGAGCAAATTTTAAATGGTGCAAACCGTGGCTTATTGGAGATGATTCCTGGTGCTTTGTGACTCGAAAGTGAATGGGAATCGTTCAATGATGATCAGGGAATGTTTTAGAATTGATCACGCACCTTGAATTGGTCTGTAATCCAAATTTGCTTTTGAAATTTTTCTTGTTTCTTTGCACTCGGGTTTGAAGCTTTTGGAGGCAGAATTCTTGAACCCTAGCATCTGGCTTTGATCAGTATATATATGAGACTGATTAGGGTTAATAAAATTGAAGGAAATCCTTTTGAATCTTGAATTGAAAGTTTTGGAAATTTGATTGAAAATTATATACAATCTTTCTAATTATGGACAAGTTTTTGATCCAATTTTTCCATAAATTTCCACATAGAATATGCACGAAATCTGATTGGTTTTTTGAGTTAAATGTAAATTGGATTTGATTGGAATTGGATTTTTGGTTGAATATTTGATCTTTACTTAATTTTTATGAATTAAAATCACTTTTAAATGATTAAAAATGCATATAAAATTAAATAAATATTTCAAAATTCGTGGCATTCAGATTTAAGGCCATGGATATCTTGGAGATCAAGTTTGGGCCATGGGAAGTTGGGCTTCTTTGCAAAAAATCTCAATTTGAAGCTTTTTGTTTCACATTTCCTCTCACAAATTTGTCCAACTTTGACAAGGCGTATCTCCCTCAATTTTTGAGGTATGAAAGTGTTATAAGACTTTTTAGAAACCTTAGAGAGTCCTCTAACCAATGCCTTTGGTCCTATATCAAAATCTTTTTCCATTCTTATTTTATGACCTTTTGAAAAACATGTCTTTTTGTTGACTTTTGAAAAGGACCTGTAATGTATGAGGCCATAATTCTTAAACCATTGACCTGTGAGCTTTGATTCTTGGACCATTGGATAGAGGAATGAATTCTCTTCAAAATGAGCTTTGGTGGGAATTTTTCTGATGAAGTATGAATATTTGGTGAATTTTCAAAGTTTGGTTGACTTTTTTAGTTCATGCCCAAAATAGTAACTTTTGACTTTTGACTTCTCTGATCTTTCCTTGCATCATCATGATCAACCCTTGATCAAATGATGATTTTAGGGTTATGAGGATGTTGTTGACCAAATATCTTGAGTTTTGACTATATAATGACTGTTTTGCCCTTGGGAGTCGACTGTTGACCTAATCAGGATTTGAGGGACTAAATTTGCTCTGTTTGACTTGAAACTTTATATGGAGATACTTTGGGATGTTAGTGACCCTATGGAACCACCTTGAGCCATTGATTCAATGATTTTCCTCTGAATTATTCAAACCCTAGTTCAGAGCTTTTGTATAGGAGAGTGTGTTTTGGAGCTTTGTCTTTTGTTCTAATTTTATGTGTGAAAAATAACATGGGCAAATTTTGGGGTATGACAACTATCAAATCCTCTTCACCAGTGATCACAACAATCTTGTCATTCACAACAAATTTCAAACACTGATGGAGGGTAGATGTCACAGCCCCAGCAGCATGGATCCAAGGACGACCCAAGAGGCAAGTGTATGAAGGACGTATATCCATAACATAGAAGGCAATATAGAACATGTGAGGGCCAATCAAGACAGGCAGATCAATTTCCCCTTCTACGGACCTTCTAGAACCATCAAACGCTTTAACACTCATGGTACAAGGCCTCATCATAACCCCATCCATACTCAGCTTGAACAAACTAGTTTTTGGCATCACGTTAAGAGAAGAGCCTGTATCAATCAAAACCCGAGACAACACAGCATCCAAACATTTTATGGAGATATGTAATGCTTTGTTGTGGGCTCTACCCTCAGGCGGAAGTTCATCATCACAAAAACCCAAACAATTACCAGCAGCAATGTTGGTCACAACCCCTTCGAACTGAGGCACAGTAATGTCTTGAGTTACGTGAGCAGAAGCCAGGACTTTCATAAGAGCATCACGGTGAGCTTCTGAGTGCACCAAAAGGGACAAGATGGAGATTTTAGCTTGAGTTTGGTCAAGTTGATCAATCACCTTATAGTCACTTTTCTTAATGATTCTCAGAAGTTGCTCAGCGTCTTGTGCAGTACGGGTCTCAGGAGGATCAACAACAACTTGCTTCCCCTTCGTTTGTGCACTGACATCCTTATTGGTCTCCTTAGGAAGTGGAGGAGGGGCAGAAAAATTCGACCACTACGAGTGATGCCACTAGTCCCAGCAATGTTAGTGACACTCGAATTACCCACTGGAGGACAGTCATACTTCTTCCCTCGAATATACACAGCATTATAACTCCAAGGAACAACCTTGGAATTACTCACAGGAGAAGGAACGAGAGATGAAGTCGAAGAGGTCAGAGGGGCATCTGGAACCTGAATAACCAATGGAGTTCTCGGAGCCTGAATGACCAAGGGAGTACTCGGAGCACGAATGACCAAAGGGGTGTTTTGATTCTTTGAAACCTCAGCAGGATAGTAAGGTATCTCTAGGGTAGCCACATCTTTGTCAGAAACAACCCTTTCCACTCTAAGAACGCCTTCATTCATCAGCTTTTGAATCTCTTCTTTCAATTTAGCACATTCTTCCGGATTAGAAGAACATTGCAAACAGTAGTCATGTAGCTCACACAAAACTTTTTGTTGCAAAAGATGTTCTCTGATAGTTGCTAGCGGCATCTTAACCTCACTAACATCATTCACCAGGATCTGATCATCACATAACTCAATAGCATTGGTCGCACCAGCATGAGGAGGCATAGGATTATTCTGTACATTAGGACCAGTGGGAGAGAACGAGATAAGCTTGTCATCAAGGAGATCCTGAACTTTGTACTTCAATGCTCTACACCTTTCGATCGTATGGCCTGGAGCACCTGAATGAAATTCACACCGAGCATTAGCATCATATCCGGGAGGAAGAGGGTCAGGTGGAGGACCCATTTCGCGGAGTTGCACTAATTGACCAGCAAGCAATTGGGGGAGAAGCTGAGCATACGACATTGGAACCGGATCTATACGCCTGTCAGGGTATCTTTGCCTCTGTGGACCTCTTTGACCTTGAGGCCTAGGATTCTGCTGGCGATTCTGAGGAGCAGCAGCTTGTTGTTGTGGCACGAAAGGCTGATGGGGTGCCATCCATGGTTGTGGAAGAGCAGCAGCATATGCCTGAGGGACATATGGACCAGGAACAGCATAAGGCATCGGATAATAAGGAGGTGGAACAGCAGAATATGCAGGAGCTCGGCCTTGGTCAACAGAAGCGGTGCTAGTCTCACCTTCCTTCTTCTTCACAAACCCAGAATACAGCTTCTTACCATTACCACCTGAGGTGCTAGGACTAGTAACACCTTGAATGGTACCAGCTTTGACACAGTTCTCGACCCTCTCACCAATGATGACCACATCCGAAAAGGAAGGAGAAGTATTACTAACCATGTGCTGAAGATACGGCCCCTTCAGAGTTCCCATAAACAGATCAATCAACTCACGGTCCAAGAGAGGAGGTTGGACACGAGCAGCAAGTTCACGCCACCTCTGGGCGTATTTCTTAAAGGACTCTTCAGATTTCTGTGACATATTTTGCAGCTGTGCGCGGCTAGGAGCCATAGCAGTATTGTAGTGGTATTGTTTTAAGAAGGCATCAACAAGTTCTCCCCAAGTACTGACATTAGACCTCTCGAGTTTCATATACCACTCCAACGGGGCTCCAGTGAGACTATCCTGAAAGAAATGCATCAGTAGTGGTTCATTCTCAGCATGAGCGGCCATCTTACGGCAGTAGGAACAAAGGTGAGTCTCTGGGCAGGTGACTCCCTTATACTTATCAAAGTCTGGCACCTTGAACTTCGGGGGAATCACAATCCCGGGTACCAAGCATAGAGCAGCAGTGTTGAAACTTGAAGTTTTAGCAACCTCAACGGCCTTAAGGCGTTCTTCAAGAGCTTGGTACATCTTAGCAGTTTCGGTCAACTCAGCAGTAAGATCATGTTCGAGATCAATAACCTCATGATGGTCATCCACTACTTTTGGTATCCCCTCAACAAGAATCTCTTTAGTCTTTACTCCCCCATCAGCAGAGTTGGTAGGAGTATCCTTGACCATCCCAGCGACGCTCTTTCTGAGCTCTTCTTGTCCTTGGACAACGACATGGAGAGTCTCCATAAGTTGAGTCATTCTTTCCCCCATAGCATCCATATCCCTATGGAGGGCAGCTTGATTCTGTTCAAATTGGTCCATGATTCTCTTCTCGTTGTTCCTGGTGCGGTAAGGATGAAAGGAAGTCAGCTTTGTCGTTGAAGCAGAAATCTGTTGCTGAAAGGGACCCCAATTAGTTTCTTGTACAATAACCTGAAAAATGCAATGTGATAATGTGAATGTATGAGTGCATGTGTGCGTATGACGTGATGTGCCATTTTCAGAGTATCCAAGATTTAATATTGATCCAGAATAGCTAACAACGTGACAAAAGATAAGTATCAAGAGAAACTAGTTCTTTTTTCATTCATAACAGAAATTTAAACTTGGACAAGCCATACATCATAAGATAGTTCAACAAGAGAAATAAGAGACCTCATCCAACAAGTCTGGTGGTGGTCAAGACATACAGACTCAAACATCAATCCATCTGAATATAGAACAGAGGTCCTCCTTGTCTGAAGTGCTCGTCGCTCCACTTCTTAGTTTCATCAAACAGTTTCTTGGTTGCTTCTCGATCTCTTCCTTTAAGAAGGCTTTGAATCACCTCATCTTTGCGAAACAAATGCCCATCCAACTTCTTGCAGCACTCCCTAAGTTCGTCACATCCTTTACATTCTGGGAGATAATCTTTCTCAGGTGCATTCTCCATACTTGCCATTTGATCTATGAGCTTGACATTCTCTTCTGTTAGTCGAGCGGAGCGGAGGTGACTTCCTTTCAGCTGTGTCTCGACTGCTATTCTCTGAGTAGTCTCATCTTCCAGTTTCTTTTTCATAGTCCTCAGCTGATATTTAGTCTCTTTTTCTAACTGGAGCTTGTAGGCCTTCAAGTCTTCTCTGTACTCTTGCTTGAGCTTCTCTTCTGCCTCTTTTATGGCCTTTTTTATGATCTTCTCGTTATCCTCGACAATGATAGCGGTAGCTTTTTCACCCCTTTCAGTTCTAGTCCTCTTTTGAACTCTGGAAGATCCTCCTTTCAACATTTTAACCTCATGTGCTAATTCAGCCCTTTTCTGATTCACCAAGAAGTACTCTATCTTAGCATCTTGCCCCTTCTCACGCAACCGGATGTTTTCCACATGTACTTGGGTATAGTCTTCAGCTGGCACGGTGGCAGTTAAAACTTCAGGTGGTTGTTCATACAATGGTTTAACCTTCGGGAAAGGCAACAGGCGCTCCTTGACTCTATTTTTCACCCAATCAGTGTAGGCTTGTTTAGCAATGGCGTTCTTCCCTCCTAAGGAAGTTCGGTCATCTGTATGAATACTACTCCAGGCGCTCCTCACTTTTTCTAAACCCTCTGGATCAGCCCCTTTCTTAAAGTAAACGGATTCAAATATTTCCTTGTCTAACGGCTTGTCCTTTAGTGCAAAACCCAACTGGCGCAGCGCTAGCCTCGGATTGTAATTGATAACTCCCTTCGTTCCTATGAGGGGAACGTTGTCAAAACTACCACATTTAGTAATAACTTCCTCTATCCCTTTCCCAAGGTGATACCAAACGATGTCATTCGCCGTAAGCCCCATGATCCTTTGAGGCCATTTCTGTGAGTCCCTTGTTGTGACAAACGGTCCACTTTTAGGCAAGTGTGAAGTGAACCACTCGTATAACAACGGTAAATAGCCTCCAACTGCTCCCTTCGTCCCATACCTAGAATGAACAGCATAATAAGTATCCGCCAAGAGAGTAGGCACAGGGTTTTGATCCATAAAGAGGCAAATGGCCGTGAGGTCGACGAAATTCGGGATATTCGGGAACAACACCAAACCATAGATCATAACAGCTAAGAGAGCATTGAATTCTTTCCATTTTTTTCAATAACAAGGGCATCAGCTTTCCTCATCAAAAATTTAACATAGAATCCGTGGGTTCCACCATTAGGCTTCCAGTTATCTGTAACATCTTTCATGCTCAAATAAAGAGCACCAGCAATTCGGTCCATTTTCGGTTTCTCAGGTACACATACAAAAGGGATCCTATGTTGAACCTTAATCTTGAGGATGTCAGCATATTCTTCAAGGGTTGGTGCCAGTTGGTAATCAAGAAAGGTGAAACATCGTAACTCAGGATCGTAGAACTGAAGAAGTGTGTATAGAGCCCATTCATCAACCCGAGAAGTTAACATGTGTAAGATATGGCCATATGTCTTCCTGAACTCATCCAAGTTATGCCCAGTAACTGAAGTGCTCAAACGAATCAGAGGCGTTATATCCTCACGGAAGAAACTGCAGGTGAAGGTACGCCTAGTAACCTCTTTGGTAGCGGTCACGTTGTTAGCCATTTCAAGTGAAGAAGATAATAACCTTGGATACCCTGAAAAAAAATGGCATGCACATGAGAAATAATAATACTTTTTTCTTTCTTTTTCTTTTTCTATTCCCTTTTTTTTTTTTACATATCTTTTCTTTTCTTTTTTTTTTTTGAAAGGTAAACATGCCATGATATAAATGATGCAATGGAAGTTTCCCCACATAGGAGAAATGTGTATGGCCTCTGGATGAGATCGGACGTTGCAGGATCAAAGGTTCGGCATAGGCACAATGAAACCATAAGAACATAAGTCACCAACAGAACAGAACGGTCACCAACGGTACCTGTCATGTATATCCCACCCCACTCACAGGTGTAGTCTAGGTCAAGGTAGGTCAATGGCTTCCAGCGTTATCAGTTCTCCTGAAACACCATCATTGTCGCAAATACATGCCAACAACGGTATTTCATTTGAACCTCGACTGGTCGTGGGTCTCATGATCGCAATCAACAGAACCTGACATTCTGTTGGCGTCATGACTATCCACTCTGTCCTAGGTATCCTATGTGTCACTCTGGCCTGGGTATTGGGCCTTTTACCTCATAAAACATCCCACCCAACCTGCAAACAGTGAAAATATGTGGCCCCCACGGGGACCCATAATATAGTCCAGATGCATGCGGAAAGTAAATATGATATGCGAGCGGGAAAGTAAACAGGACATGCGAAACATAAAATAAATACATAAAATAAATAAAGGCACGTATAGACAAAACATAGCACACCCAGTAAATAAACAAACAAACGGATAGGCTAGGATCGACTCACTAAGGATGGACCAGCAACAGGTCTAGCAACATCCCCAGCAGAGTCACCAGCTGTCGCACGCTCGCGAAAAATGAACAGAGTCGCCACCAATATATTTATCCCATAAGGGAAAGGAATATCAGAAAACCTAACAAAGGACAAGAACAGGGTCTTGCGACCAGAGAATCTAGGTACGGGAGTCGGTTACGCGAGGGGAAGGTACTAGCACCCCTCGCGCCCATCGTACTCGATGGTATCCACCTATGTTTGTTTCTATCTAAAGGGTGTGTACTATGTCTATGTCAATATGCGAATGAATGCAAAATGTAGGAAAAATAAAGAATTGTACTCGCACGGGCCCTACCCCGCTGCCTACGTATCCTTTTCAGGAATCAGAGTTACCGTAGCTCGGCTCACGATTTTCTGTTTGTTTTTGTGTTTTTTAGTTGGGCGGCGTTAACGTTCGCGCTCACGCATAAGGGATCGACCTACGATGCGTACGAGCGGAAATGACATTGCCCTTAGGTGCCAACGAGGCAAAAGAAAAAGAGATGATTGGTTTATGTCTTTTAGGGTAGATGAGTGATGAACAGTTCCCAATACCGGGCCACTCACCACTTTCTCTACTTTGTTTTAATTTGAACCATTGTTAGGTGTTTTAAGTGTTTTTGGTTGTGTATTTTTTAAGGGGAATTTACTTCACGATTCGAATCACATAAAATGTATAATGATCGAGAAGCAGATTAGGGAATGAATCCCACTCGCTTCCATCCCATTATGTAATGTTTGAGAAACAGATTAGAGAATGAATCTCACTCATTTCTCTCCCATTAATTAATGTTTGAGAAACAGATTAGGGAATGAATCCCACTCGTTTCTCTCCCATTAAGTAGTGACCGAGAAACAGATTAGGGAATGAATCCCACTCGTTTCTATGCCACTAAGCGATTGAGAAATAGATTAGGGAATGAATCCCACTCATTTCTCTATCACTTTCTTATTGTGATTCGCATCTTCCTTTTATTAATGTTTTAAAGAGTTGACAAGAAAAAGAATGCAATAGGGAACTAGATCTAACATTCTAACCTATGTTATTCTAATCTACAAATGGCCCTAAGGTCGAGGATAACTATCCTATCTCAATTCCTCTTAACAAAGAAGGAAGAGTCTAAGGGAACATGGCAAGCAATAGTAAGGAGTAAGCAATATCAAAGCAAGGAATGAGAGGCTAAGAATAGAAAAGGGAGAAAGAGGCCCCAAGTCAGTAGCAACACAAGGGATTGAGTGTCCCAAATCAAATACAAAAGCATCACGATATCATACAAAAACACCCACACGAAGTTACCAAAGTATCGCATGCGCCGTTACTTACCAATTAGCGGACAAACATCAATTAATCAAAACAAAAGCAAGTGAACACATGGTCTAAGCTTGAAGTCAGTAGCAAACTCATTCATTTAGTTCCAATATCCTATGTTAATCTATATTAGTCAATTAGCATGAAGCAATACAAAACTCTAACCAAAACTAGACAACACTAGGTTAATACTAGCTAAACGGTTTCGAATCATGAAAGAAGTTAGAAACATGCAATCAAATGGTACAAGTCAGTAGCAAATAGCCTTTACTAGATGCCTAAACAATCACAAAATCATGCCAAGGAGTTCCACACAAAATTACGGGTCATTTGTACAAGTTACGGTGCGATCGTCAACCAAAAACAAAGTATTCACAAGTGAGAAAGAAAAATAAAGCAAAATAAGAAAACATGCATTAAAATTTTCAATTCCAGGTCTTAGGACCTCTAAACATCCCTAATTATATGTACAAAAAGGAACCAACATTATTGCATGAATGCATTTCAATTTGAGAGCACAAACGTCACAAGTATCTATTAGAAACACATATTAATCGAGTTAAACAAAGCTAACCAAATACCAATCAAAACAAAGAATTAGGAGTTCATTTTTTATATACAATATCATGGATTAGTCTACAACAATCATACAAAAATTGGTGGTTAAATTCTGATCCTAAGATGTTAAACGAAATTACTTTGCAAACTCTATCAAAATCAAAAGAAACATGAACGTACCAAAGTAAATGATTTATTTAAAATAGCAAACGAGTTTCTAAAAACCTATAAAAAATACTACAATTATTTACACACATAGAAGTATCTAAAACATATTTTTATGCATTTTTATTTCAATTAAAACTGGTTTATGAATCAAAATTAGAGAGAAAAACAAAATTAGAACAAAACCTAAATCTGCCTAACAGGAGGGGTGTAGAAGTAAAAACAATGGAGAACTAAAACCAGCTATAAAGGCGTTTGGGCCCAAACTAGGGGTGTGCAGAAAGCAAAAGATTCGCAGGCCCAACCAATGTCACATATTATTGCATTTTGTTTGTTTCATTTTTATTATTATATCAGCATGTGGTTACTAATGTGATATATAAAGAAGAAATTAAATGTACATGTATCAATTGGTCCACTTTATATTAGTGAGATAAGACAAAATGGGTGCCGGACAATTCACGCGCCTACACCTCATCATCTAATCATATGAATCAAACAAAAAAGGAATACAAGAGCTAATGAGCACGTGACACGCATGCTGCCTGCATCCAATACGCAAGGCAAAAACCTATCGCCGGAGATGCTGCTCACCTTCTTCTCCGGCCACTACCCTCGCCGGCGATACATGATAACACCTAGAAGCGGAGGAAACTACCACCACCTAACTCGGAATCATCTTCTGAGTTCAAATCTGAACTCCGTTTTCTATGAATCTCTCTCTAGCTTATGAACCGAAGCCAAGAATGGAACCTTAGATCTAAGAAAACTCACCAACACATACAACAAGCGCAGCGAAGTGATTCATACAACATATAGCACTCAAGTATATTTTTCTCAGTATTCAAGCAAATCATCATATCTCGGAAATTGAAACGAGCTTGAGATTCAAACAC
Organism: Vicia villosa; assembly: GCF_029867415.1. NCBI lineage: Eukaryota > Viridiplantae > Streptophyta > Magnoliopsida > Fabales > Fabaceae > Vicia > Vicia villosa. The sequence goes on along the minus strand of NC_081181.1, from coordinate 91,969,895 downwards.
ACAAAGTATTGTATGCAACGGTTTATGCACAAGATTTATTCCTATTCTTCTATCATGCTCAGAGGGATTAAGAGGCATACCTGAACGAGATCTTGAGTTGACAAAACGGAAATCTGCACTGCTTGTTCTTGGATCTTGAACGGAACACGTTTTGAATGAGGATGGATCCTTGAGAAATGGATTCGAGGATTGAGGCTGACGAAGTTCAGAGCTGCTTCGGCGGAGGCGAGGTCCTTGATGTCGAGAGGGAGTGTATTGTTGTGGCGGTGGTGGATGAGTATTGAAGGAGGATCCGCGGTGTTCTTTTGATCGGAGAAGTTGGTTGGAGGAGGTGGTTACGGTTGTGATCAAAGTTTGTTACAGTGGTTAGCTGGTGGTGAGAGAAAGAGAGATGAGGGAAGAGAGGGTGGAGAGAAGAGTGAGACTGAAAATGAAGTGAACCTCTGTGAATTTGTGAAGAGTTTGGTTTATATATGGTTGGTGTGCATGAGTGTATATGGTGTGGGTGAGTGTGTAGCGGATTGTTTCTCTCACTGATAACTTAATGAACAAGCGTGAGTTTATGGCAAGTTTATAGTAAACTTTTGCGTTCTGCAATATTGCATGGCTGGTTGTGGAAAGATGCTACTATTTTATGCCAAGAACAACCTCCATGATACTGACTTTGTATGACTATATCTCTGGCCATAATTTACCACTTGACTCAAACTTGTGCTCATCCTAAAGAAGAGGTAAGGTAGAACAAATTGTGTGTATGAAGATCCTTGAGATGAAACCTGGAAGTATGAGAAAAAGGGACTGGAACAAGATGCGTGGTTGCGGGATATGACCGGCGCGCGTGACTTGGTTTGGCTTCATATTACTGGCCCAGATATGACTTAGCCAGGGCATGATTTTGAGTGCATCTACCTTGCTCATTACACGTCTAAATGATATGATCCATGGCTCAATGGAAAGAGGGCATAGCGAGGAACGGTTTGGTACTCATCTTGATTCACGTGGAGCCTTATAGAGCCTTGAAATTGACACCCAACACGGCACACCACGTGTTTGACGAAACGCACGCGTATGCCTTAGGAACCTAGCCCCGCTTGCCGTTCAGTGGTGACTTGATGAGGGCACGACTTTAAAGCTTCATGGTTGACTCAATATTCATCTAAATTGCTTGATTATTGATTTATTGCGTACGGGACATGGAGTAGAGTAGAGGCATACCAAGTTTACACCTTATGGATCCTTGTGTGTCCCTATAATCAACCTCAAAGTTGGCACGCCACGTGCTTGATTAAATGACCATGCTGCCCAGAAAACTTGCCCAGCTTTTGCCTCGTATACAGTGAGATTTTGCCAACTTCTCTCTTCGATAACTCTCAATCTACGCATTATTTGACAAAACCCCCAACTACCAAGTTGTATAGGGCCATGACATGAACATTCTTCCTGTTGAGCTTGTCTTGAATTGGTGCCTCTTTGTTTGTGTAAAACTGACCTGAAGTGAGCTGGTCAACCATTCTAAAAAACTTAAAATATTTTCTAAGTTTTAGAACTTTCCTCTTTTGGAATTTCCTATTTCAACCAACTTCCAAAAATGGCAACTTTTGATTACTTCTCGATTTTATTTATTTCCTTGACTTTTCCTGACCGATTTTCCACCACGAGTCAATATTTGACAGTTGACTTTGACTCGGACCAAAAAGTCAACTTTTCCTGATTTTTCCGATTTCAAATGAATTTCCCGATTAATTCGTTTTTGATTCAATCTCTCTATCAGTTTTCAACCAAAGAAGCTCCAATGAACAGGACAGCCATATTTCACATTTTAAAATCATCTCCCGATCAAATTTTGACCAGAAAGTCAACAAGGTTGACTTTGGTCAAAAAACCCTAACTTGAAAGCCCTGATAGATTTGAGATCTGTATCTTTTAACCGGAGCTTTGACTTGGAGAGGATGAGACCCTGATTTCAAAAGATATTGGGCAAGATGAGGGCATCCCATATTAGGCTTCAAGCCTCTCCTTCTAATCCAGGATCAATGATACAGATGCGTGCAATGATATGACCTAAATGGATGTATGTTTATGAGCTGTAAGCCAGATAAATACGGGTAGGACAAATTTGGGGTATGACAACCATATTATTCCGTAGATGCATCTAGGGAAGTGTCAGATATAGTTTGAACCAACATGATCACTCTCCCCATTGTTCCATTTCTTAAAACTCTCCATATTCCACACCCTAAAAACCCTACATTATCAATACCTTATTTCACTCCAAGACTCAAACTTTTTGGTGCAACAAATCAAAGGGAGCAAGAGGAGTATGAATTTTAGGTAAATATTCATCTTCAACCACTACATTGTTCACATTATGCAACAAATTTTTGTGAAAAAAGTTACGCTACTTCCGTAAATACATATACGGAACAATCCCTGAGTTGTTTTTTCCAGCAGTTTTGTAATTCTGTGTTATTTTGACAATTGTTTGCAAATAGGTATGGTGCATCCCGGTAATACTTCAAGAGAATTAGCTCCTTTAGTCAATGTTTGTACGAGTCTTGATGGGGTAGTCGCAGAGGTGGTAGATGTCGAATGTGACTTTAGTAGCAAACAGGACTTTGATGATCGTGAAAGCATGCTAACATGGATTCATAGGAAAGCAACTAACATTGGTTTTGGTGTGGTAATATGAAGATCGGATAATGGTACGGCAAGAAGAAACCCGCGTGTAACAATGTTGTGCGAAAGAAGTGGGAAATATCATCCTCCTCTAAAGAATTTTAAAAGAGACGACACGGGTACTTGAAAATGCGATTGTCCATTTAAAATCCGTTGTTACATGTTGGCTAGAAAGAAGTGAAGATTATCTGTTACTTGTGGTTTGCATAACCATGATTTGTACGCAAAATTACAAGGACATCCTAGTGTATGTCGGCTCAATCCGGAAGAGAAGACATCTATTAAAGACATGTCCTTGAATCTTGTCCAACCGAAAAATATACTTGTCACATTGAAAAGGAAGAAACCTGACAACATATCAAATATAATGCAAGTGTATAATCAACGGTACTGCAATAATAAGGCGAGTAGGGGAGATAGAAGTGAGATGCAACAATTATTAAAAATGTTGGATGCTAACAAATACGTGTCGCAGTACAGAACTTGCGATGACGAGGTTATGGCAATTTCGATGTATCTTTTAATTAATGCCGATTTTAATCAATGAATGCATCTTTTATCGTTAGAAATGTTGTTGTTCTGGTTGTCGGGTCTGGGTTTGTTCCGCGGATGCATCTACGGAACAAAACAATGTTAAATAAAAAAAGGGGTGCTTCCGGAGATGCATCTTCGAAAACACAAAGATATTTTTACCAATTCAATGGTGCGTAAGAGACTCATGAGTGGGATGAGAAATTGTCATTTTTAAAAGATGATACATATATTTAACTCTATTTTAAATGATTTTTTTTTTTGGGTTACAAAATGATTTTAAAAGATATATCTAATATTTATATAAAACAAAATTAATACTTAAATATTTATCTTTTAATGAAATAGTAAATCGTAAAAGACGGGTTGCCAGGTGCATAACGAACAAGAAAGCAACAATGGGCACTACTACAGTCATGAGATGCTCTTCCGGCAATGCTTTCTTGAGAGCTCTCAAACCCATTTCTCGAAATTCATACCTTCCCAATTCACTTCCATTCTCTTCATCTTCAACGCCGATCACCAAAGGTCCTTTGTTTCACTCCTTCCCAAACTTATTTTCTCTCTCTTTCATGTTTTACATCAATTTTTGTGATGATGATGATGGTATTGAAATGAAATGTGTAGGTGGATCAAGCTACTCTCACGGTGGTGGGAGAGCATATGATGCATTGCTGTTGGATGCTGGAGGTACCCTCTTGCAGTTGACCAATCCTGTTGCAGATACTTATGCCGCTATTGGATCCAAATATGGTTACTTTCTTCACTTATTCTCTCTAAACTAGGTGATATCATATGAATCTATGGCGTGTTTGCTATCATCTGCTATTTAATAGATGCTACCGGCTTCTATTGGTTGTTTTGTTTGTCTGTCCACAAAGTGTTTGTTGAATTGTATGAACCAAAGCTCATTGTATTTTTCTGTCTCAAAGCATTATTTACGAAGCAAAGCAAAAAAAAAGTATGAGAGTCAATTTTTTAGATTTCAAAAGCAGCAAGATGTGTGAAATTAAGAACTAAAGGAAGAGGCTAGATGGGTGTTTTAGGTTTTGGATTGTGCTTTGTTGGAAGAAAAACATGGAGTCAATTTGAATGAGTTTTAGTTTCAGAATTCAAATACGTGTCTCGTTAAAGAAAGTGAAGAATGCGTATTTAGGGAAGGTTAGAGTAAATTCTCATTTAAATTAATGTTAGTTTTCTTCAATTAAAATACTAAGCATAAAAATGTGAGAAGGAGTGTTATGCTATAAGCTATAAGCTATAAGCTCAAGTAGCATTTGAAGAAAATGCTATAAGCCCGTGAGGGAATGACAGTCATTAAACAACTCTACTTTGGTCATACGAATTTGTACTTTATAAAACTAGCAGTTTAGCCTTAACAAATAGAGCCTAATACATGATAAGAACAATAGAATGTTATCCTCTCAAATATGTTAGAATTAGTGTTATCCATGGCGGAGAGCCAAAATCCCACCATACTGGCTGCTATGAGGCGCGGTCGTAGTGGATTATGGCGGAAAAATCAGTAACATCGGCCGATATTTAACACTGCAGCCAGCCCAAAAACCGACATTAATTTCTGCAATAATGCTGCCATGGTGGATATTCGATAACACTGGTTAGAATTCAAAATAACATAAGACAACAACAACAACTAAGCCTTATCCTATTAAGTGGGGTCGGCTACATGGATCAACTTTCGCATAGAGATTGGACAAAGTTTTATGTTGGCTGTCGACTGCCTAACACAACCCTCTCCTTTTATCCGGGCTTGGGTCTGGCTATGTATAACTAAGCTAACCTAGGCAGGATTAAATAAGATAAGAGAAAAGTTATATAAAAGATATGGTTACGTAAATATTAATAAGAGTTGTTATATTGCCCACACCGATTTATTGTTAGCATTTTCCTTCTATTATGCATTTTACTGGGTAGATGTATTCATTCGTTATGTCTGTTCAGGTTTGACTGTGAATTCAGCTGAGATAAAACAAGGATTTAAGAGAGCATTTAGTGCTCAGTGGCCTGAAAAACTACGTTACCAGGTCTACGCTTACCATCAATATTTTTTCTTGTAATTTCTGCATGATAGGCGTCATTTTAAACCTGTTTTCTCCTGTTGTCTTCTATTTCTATATAACATTGTTTCATAATCACCTATTTGCATTCAGCTATTGTATTATGATTAATGAACCTTTAGAGATGGTGGATAGAAAATATTTTTAATGATATTATTAACAGTACCTATTAGCTTGCTGTTTTCTGCAAGGTAAACTAAGAGGAAAATATTGAAAGTTTATGGTAAGTTGTAGTGATTTTGTACACAAAGTGTTGTACTAGAAAAGATTAATATGCTAGCAGGATCATAAGAGTTTCCACAAGAAAAATTTATGCTTTTACTTTTTTCACCAGAATCACTTCAAAGGAACTTAACTATCATAATAATATAATATGCATAATAACAACTTGCTCAACTTCTGTATCAATTGAAGCTAACTTTGTATTATTGTTATTCCGGTGTATATTGATGTCTCTGTGATTATCCATGTTACACGTAGTTACATATTTTTCTATCCTGAAACCTAATCACACTTAATTTCTTTCGATGTAAATAGATAGCCATTTTATTGGTAAATTTCTTTTATTAATTTTATGGAAATAATATTCACTTTTTTATATTGTATCCGCCGATATTCGCAACAGGGTGATGGAAGGCCATTTTGGAAATTTGTAGTTTCTGAAGCCACTGGTTGTGGAAACGAAGACTTTTTTGAGGAAGTTTATGAGGTAACCTTTCTCAGCTGATCTATTTGTCATGCCCTCATTTCCATTCTATGAAGATGCAATCGGCCGAAGCTAATTTATCTGTAAAATGTTTTAATCTTTTGAAAAAGTTTATCTACTTGCTTTTCATCAGCTCCTTTGAAACATAACTAAAATATGATCTGCTGGTTTTGAAATTGTAGTTTCTTATTTTGTTGATTCCAGAATGTTCATGTTGTTAATGCTAGTTGTCATTGCTTACTTACCAAGGAAAAGTAAATTAACTGGAGTGTTTTAAGAATTGCTGTCAAACTTAAAATGAGGCACTTGTTTTCATAAAAGCAAAGGTTTGTAGTAAAGTTGTTAGGGATGGAAGGATTTGTTGGAAGCAAGAATCGAACCTGGACCTTTGTCATAAGACATATACATCTGAACTTCAATTGTTGTTTCTCTCAGTACTATGCAAAAGGTGATGCATGGCATCTTCCAAATGGAGCTTTTGAAACAATGACTCTTCTCAAGGATGCTGGAGGTCAAAAAATTAAATATTTCATTTTCCTAAGCTATTTACATTGCTAAACCAGTAAATTTTCTATACATTCTTTGAAGCTAGTCCTTGCTAACGTGACACAGTTAAGATGGCTGTTGTATCCAATTTTGACTCCCGCTTAAGGAAGCTATTGAAGGATCTTAACGTTTTACATCTGTGAGCATCAGCCATTCCTTCAATATGAATATACAAATTATATTTTATTTGGGTATTTTATCTGCATCTTTGGTGAGGTGTTCATCTAAGATGCTTTGTTGAAAAAACGCTTACTTTGCAGAAATCTCACAAAGTATGATGACTGTATGTCTGTATCTTATACATGGTTTTAAATGTTCCATTTGTGATTTTCATGTCAGATTTGATGCTGTCATTATATCATCAGAGGTTGGATATGAAAAACCAGACCCAAGAATATTTCAAGCTGCTCTAGGTATGTGATTATTAGTTAATGCTGCACAAACTTCATTTGCCAAAAAGATGTTAACTAGTATATGTTCTGTTTCTTAACAAAATTATACCCGAGTTCGAATACTAGTGGAAACAATCTTTGGCGAGACTTTATATAACTCAAGGTTGAACTCCAGATTACCAATTGTTTGCTGTTGAGCTGTTGCTAACCTTAATTGTGGTAGCAATGCTTTAGTCATTTGAGTTTCATTGCCAATGTTTTCCTTCTAGATCAAGTAAATGTAGAGGCTGGCAAAGCCTTACACATTGGAGATGATCTAAAAGCAGATAAACTGGGGGCCAATGCTGTAGGGATAGATTGCTGGTGAGGGCTTTTCTTTGTCTGAAATGATAATTGCTTTTGAAATAATTTTTTTACATCTTATTTACTGTTCTAAATTGATATGTCAAAACAGGTTATTGGGTATTGATGTGAAGACATTCTCTGAGATACAAACCCGTATCCTCAATCCAGAGGCATAATAATACTTATGGCTGTCAATAGACAAAACAGTGTCAGATTTTTTTGTGCTGATCACTGTATTGTTGAGCTGAAAACTGAAAGCAATACAAGGAGCCTGATAGCTTAATATTTCATCATCACACTTTGTAAATTTTTTATCCATGCCTAAGACATAGCACCGATTCAACTTTCTTCCTTTTATGTTTTCACAAGTGATTCAACTTTTCATCATCACATTCATAAATGAGGGAACTCCATCGACAATAAGAGATTTTTATTTAATGGGCACTATTAAAAGTTTCACTTCAGATTATATATAGGCTAAAAATGTTTATAATTGTTATTTTACTAATATTTATGAAAGTTTGTGATATATTTAAAGAAAACTTTTTTCCTTTAGATTTATGGTATAGTTTGGGAATAAACTATTAATTCAATGGCAAATGCTAACCTGTGTCTCAAGAACATATTTTCTTGAAATGCATATATTTAATCTTTTGAAATTTTAAATATGACTTTATTCTACTCAAATTTTCTAATTTCAGTATATGCCCTAAGGACACAAGTTAGCAAACACCCTAATTCAATATCAACAATTCTAGTTGAATTGGACAATTTTTTTGGGCATATCATTGAGTTCTTGAAAAACTGAAGTTATCATCATTAATACAAAGTCCAAACTGAATAACAAACATTTTCAAAAAAAAAAATATGAGTGCTAATCTTTCATTTCCTCCAATGAAAGGTGGCATTGATTCCATAACTTTAAGATAGCAAATCCATATCTATCTGGTGTGCAAAGGAGGATCTCGACTCTCGAGTCTCAAACTAAAACAGTCAAACAATCAAGAAATGCAAGATCAGAGCAGGTAATCTCCAAAACTAAAACATAACCAACGATCACATAATCAACAAAAAGAAGGGCAATAGTACATTGTCTGGCCTTATAAGGCAGCACACCACTATAAGGATAGAATCAGACTTCGAATCATATTTAAAATCTGCATGTACAAAAGCAAGACATCACTTTAAATCTAAATAAAATAAAAATAAAACTAGTCACTCTTTGGTATAAGGTGTTCCAACATGCACTCCAGCTCCTTCTGATGACCCTCCAAAACATCTATTTCTTTCTGTTGGCTATCCTTAGCAAGCAACTTTGTGGCCACAGTAATTGCTTTGTTGATCTTCTCACTTTCTTGAGGAGAGAGCTTTAGATTAACATCCTTTCTCTTTAATGCATTCTTCATACTGTAAACAGCATCATCAAATTTATTCATTACTTTGGCTATCCTTAAAAAGTTCTTATCTTCCACATGGTATCTCTCAGCTTCTTCAATCATTTTACGAATTTCAAATGCTGACAACCTTCCTTTATCACTGGTTATAGTGATCTCGTTCGTATTGCCTGTAGACATTTCCTTGGCAGAAACAGTTAAGATACCATTATCATCAATGGCAAAGCATACCTCCAAAGGCTGATAACAAGGAGTACCAGGGCAAGAAAGGCAGAAGAAACCAAGCAGATTGTTGTCTGTGGCTCTTGCTCTCTCACCCTCATAAACCTTAATTGAGACATTGCAATTATCTTCAGCGGTGTAATATTCTTTTGTCTTCTTGATCGGTACAGAAGTGTTCCTAGGAATCACCACATCCATGTTATCATCATCATCATCATCATTTACTAAGATACCAAGTGATAATGGGGTAACATCCTGCAGCACCAAATTTGGGACATTCTTAAAGCCTTTACTCAAAACAGCAGCTTGAACAGCTGCACCATAGGCAACAGCTTCATCTGGGTTGATACTTCTATACAATTCCTTCCCCTTGAAGAAGTCTCGCAATAAATCCTGCAATTTGGGAATCCTAGAGGAGCCACCCACAAGAACAACATCATCAATATCACTCTTGCACATCTTTGAATAACAAAGACAACTCTCAACAGTTGCCATACACTCTTCAAAGAGATCCATATTAATTTCCTCAAATTTGGCACGAGTAATTGACGAAGAGAAGTCAATTCCATGAAATAAAGAATCTACCTCAACTATGGTAAAATAAGCGAAAGAGAGAATCCTTTTTGCCCTTTCGCACACAGTTCTCAACCTCCTTAACGCTCTTGGGTTACCACTAATATCCACTTCATTCTTCTTTTTGAACTCCTCTACAAAATAGTTCACCATTCTGCTATCAAAGTCCTCTCCCCCTAGGTGTGTGTTTCCAGCAGTGGCCTTTACTTCAAAGACATCACCCTTAATTGTGAGGATAGATACATCAAAAGTACCACCGCCAAGATCAAAGACAAAAATATTCCGTTTACCATCGCAATCACTTCTCTTGTCAAGGCCATACGCAATAGCCGCAGCAGTAGGTTCATTGATTATCTTGATGACATTAAGACCAGCAATGGCACCAGCATCTATGGTGGCTTTTCGCTGTGAATCACTGAAGTAAGCTGGCACAGTAACAACAGCATTTTTGACAGAAGACTCCAGATATACCTCTGCGATCTCTCTCATCTTTGTAAGGACCATAGATGATATTTCTTCAGCACAAAATAGCTTCTTTTGACCCTTATACTGAAGGGTGATCATTGGTTTGTCATTGACACCGGCAATGACTTTGAACGGCCACAACATTTTATCTTTTTGAACAACTGGATCACTAAATTTCCTACCAATTAACCTCTTAGCATCTGAAAATAAAAATATTTATTGTAAATTCTAACCATTCAAATAGTAATGAAGCGATATATAATAAAGATAGTATAAATTTACCAAATACTGTGTTTTCAGGGTTGGTAGCAGACTGATTCTTAGCTGCATCACCAATCAACCTTTGATCGTTGTTGAAAGAAACAAAAGAAGGTGTGATTCTGTTGCCTTGGTCATTGTGGATAATCTCAACTCTATTGTGTTCATCCAACCAGACAGCAACACATGAATACGTTGTTCCAAGGTCTATTCCCACAGCACATCCTTCATGTTTTTTTGCCATTACTTTCACGTTAAGGAATGAGAAGCTAGGAAAAATAGAGTAAGATTTAGAAGAAGCAAACAGAATACCAACGTTTAGGCTCATAAGCCTTTCTTAAATAGGATACAAATACGAAGTTCATTTTGAAAAAATGTGTCCGTTTTCGAAAAACTCAAGAGTCTCCGTAGAGATGTTTTATGGCGCTTGCTCGCTCTTGTAGTTGCATTGCACGAGAAGAGTACTCGAGTCGAGCATGACACTTGGCAGGATTTTGAAATATTCATCTTCCAATGCAGACTACTTTCAAAGTAGGTCATGCCAACCATCACACACATACACACCCCATCTTTAAATATAAAACTTTACTTTACCTTTTGTATTACACGTTTTCTTTAATTTTCTGCAAGTTCGTTACTTATTTTTCATTACTTTGTGTAACATAGGTCTTATTTATAGGACACAAGTGGTCAAACAAAATGATAAGCACAATTTATCATCATTGCAAATGAGTTAGTCGGTGATGCTAAGAGGAGAGGAAAATAGTAAGTCTTGTTTTTTAAAGCAGATTTTGAAAAGGCTTACGATTTGGTGAACCGGAAGTTTCTAGACGTCATGATGGAAAGAATGAGGTTTAATGAAAAATGGCGAGGTTGGATTTCTGAATGTTTACGGACAACTTCGATATCAATATTGGTAAATGGGAGTCCTACAAAAACATTTCAGATGGAAAGAGGTTTGAGGCAAGGGGATCCTCTATCTCCTTTCCTCTTTTTGCTGGCAACAGAAGGATTTCATGTGATGATGGTTAAAAGCATACAACTGAAGCTCTTTGACGAGTACAAGGTTGGAAAAGATGAGGTGAAGGTGTCGCACATCCAATACGCCGATGATACTATAATTGTGGGAAAAAAGAGTTGGAAGAACATTTGGGCGATCAAAGCAAACCTCCAACTTTTTGAGCTGATTTCTAGGCTTAAAGTGAATTTCCATAAGAGCTCATTGATTAGAGTATATATTCATCGTGCGTGGTTGGAAGAAGCCGATGAGGTTCTAAATTGTAGGGTTGGGACAACCCCCTTTAAATAGCTCAGACATCCGGTAAGGGGTAATCATAGGAGAGTGGGTTCGTGGAAGGCAGTGGTTGATACTGTGAGACGCAGGCTGACTACGTGGAACAATAGTTATCTCTCAATCGGTGGGTGTATTATTCTCTTGAATTCGGTCTTATTTGCAATTCTTGTGTGTTTCCCTTCCTTCTTCAAGACCCTGACATGTATCATTTATCAAATTGAATTTCTTTTTAAATTTTTTCTTTGGGGAGGGGGAGTGGAAAGGAGGAAAGTGAATTGGGTTAAGTGGGATAAGATATATCGTGAGAAAGAGGAGGGAAGGTTGGAGATTAAAAACTTAAAGGTGTTCAATTTAGCACTATTAAGAAAGTAGAGATGGAGATTTTTAAATGAGAAGAGTTCGCTGTGGGTTAGAATCTTAGAGTCTAAGTATGGGGGGTTTGGTCAAGAAGCGGGTAGGGTAGACAGACTAAAGTCGTTATGGTGGAGAGATCTTCAATCCGTTGATATTGGGGAGGACGGTTTCAAAGGTCAGTGGTTTGAGGAAAATGTCGCTATTGGAGATGGAGCGCATACAAGGTTTTTGGGTGATCCTTGGGTTGAAGTGAGAATTTTGAAGAAAGTATATCCGGAGTTGTATAGGTTAGCTCTAGACAAAAAAGTTTCAGTTAGAGAATTGTTTAGGAGGGAGGGAGAGGAGTGTGTGTGGATAGATTGATGGACGTCTAACTTAAACGAGGACAACCTTAGATTAAAGGAGGAAATTGTAGGCAAGATTCGAGGGCTAAACCTGGAATAAAATGTGTCCGATTGGTGGACATGGGCCAAAAAGATATATACTATGAAGGAAGCTTATGCAGAGATTTTGGAACTATCACCCTTGCAGAATATCGAAGATCAGGGTCTGGCGGATGTGTGGAGCAAAATTGTTCCTCTAAAAGTGCCAGTGTTAGCTTGGAGGGTATGACAAAACAAAATCCCGACGAGAGATAATTTAATCTAGAGAGGTATTGTGGAGTAGAGGAGAGCGTGTCACACATTTCCTTTGAGTGCCCAATAGCGACATCAACGTGAAGTGATATTTCGAGCTGGTTGAATATTTCTGGTGCATTTCATAATTCTGCTGTGCATAATTTTTATCTTTTTGCAGGGTTATGTAACGTTGGCAGGAGCTTACAAGGAAAACTACTCGTCATTTGGTACGCTTGTATTTGGACTATCTGGAGAAGGTTGAACGACATAGTTTTCAGAAATAACGACACGCGGGGATAAGCTTTTATCTACGACATTCATTTGACATCCTGGTGGTGGCTTAAGAGCAAGGTTAGAGGGATCCAATTTTCCCTTTATCAGTGGATTTTTAATCCAAAAGCTTGCTTGGGCTGGAATGATGGATAATCTGCCTGTGTTAGAGTTTCTGGCGGATTCGAAATTCGCAGAAGGGGAAATTTTGTAGATTTAGAGGGGCGGTCGACGCTCAGTTACTCGGTCTAACGGAGGAAGTGCGGTCCCAGGGGTAGTTTATTTTGATATTTTGCTAAAGTGGCTGAATTTATTGACTTCTAAAAGAATGTAAGGTAAATCAGTGAAGCTCATCCCAGTGTGGTAGCAGATATGTTCTTTGCTCTACCGTGTATGGGAGTATAGTCCTTTTTTCTTTTTTTTTCAGGTGTTGTTTATCTTGGTTAGCCTTGCTAGTTCTGGTGTACTTTTTTTTGCTTGGGTTTTGTTGAATGCACTGATTGGCATCCCTTATGCCTATACTATTTAATTGTGATCTTGGCTTTTAAAAAAAAGTAGGAGGAGGGGGAGGTTATAAAACAGAGATCAAACATTCATAATTTGTAATTATTAATAACATTCCCCCTTATCTCATTAAAATCTTACTAAAAAAATTGAGTGGAAAAAATCTAGTGAAAAAAAGAGAGTATAATATCCTGTAAATGAGAACTATCTCGTTAAAAGCTTTATTAAGAAAATTCAATGGCACAACCATGGTGCAGGGAAAAGGAGTGCCAAAAATATTTATTTTTCCGCCTCAAGCATACATTTATATGTGAGACGATATTCTCAGTAGTATTTTCTTAAAAGTTTTTCTTGGAAGCGACTTCATGCATTGCTAATAGTTAGACATGATTTGATGATGTTGTTGCTACAAGTTATTTCATAGATCTCAAAGAAATAGTTGTACCTCCAAAAGTAAACAAGTGACATGTTTGTGATCTACTATTATAAAAGTCTTATAAGTAACTTGCAACTCTATGGTAACAAAGTATTTGCCTGAATTTATTTCAACTTCTTTGTGTAGGTGAAGAACTATATTTTACTAATAGATTTACATAAATTGACATATCATGGCATGTATACTTAATAAGATATATCAGTGTTTGAATTACTCTAAAATATGGTACTTTTGGACCAAGTAGTTTGTCATCATCATCTCGAAGTCTGAAACAATCTTATCCAAATCCAATGGTCTAACATCATCAGGGTAGAAAACATTTGATATATATATATATATATATATATATATATATATATATATATATATATATATATATATATATATATATATATATATATATATATATATGGATCAAATTACACTCGAAGAGTTACACTTTCTCAATAACTTCATTTCGAATAAATATTTTTTAAAATCAACAGTTGGATTGAAACATAATATCATATATATCATACATATAACGTTTGAGATTAATCTATAATGATTTATTATACCATCAAGATATTCAAAGATAGTATGTTTCAATCCAACAATTGATTTTAAAAAATATTTATTCGAAATGAAGTTATGAGCGAGTGTAACTTGTGGTGTAACGCTTCGGGTGTAATTTGATCCCCTCTCTCTCTAATATATATATATATATATATATAGTATACACACTGTTCATGTAAAACATATTTGGACTATCTCCCGAAAGCGAATTTGGCGAGGTCTCAACTGTATAAGGTGTTTGTTAGGAGTCTTGGGAAGACGGATGGAGGGCCACCATTACTGGTGACCTCCAAGGTTCCATTCCTCTTTCTGTTCTTCATTGGTTTAGGCCCCAAAGGGAGATATTGATTAGTTTGGGAGATTCAGGTGGCACGATCATAGAATGTGTGCACCTAAATATATATATAGTATACACACTGTTCCTGTAAAACATATTTGGACTACCTCCCGAAAGCGAATCTGGCGAGGTCTCAACTGTATAAGGTGTTTGTTAGGAGTCTTGGGAAGACGGATGGAGGGCCACCATTACCGGTGACCTCCAAGGTTCTATTCCTCTTTGTGTTCTTCATTGGTTTAGGCCCCAAAGGGAGATATTGATTAGTTTGGGGGATTCGGGTGGCACGATCATAGAATGTGTGCACCTAAGATGATGGTCTTGCTTATCCCTCAGGTGGGAGTCCCTACTTATAGTATAGACCTTGATCCTTACTGAATGATTATGATTAATGACCATTATAATGTAACCACCCATTAACAACTCCATCTCGATCCTCAAAAGGCTTTATCCGACTTATACGTCAACTTAAGTATTTTTAACATGTACATAAGCTCCCTGATCTTAAGGCACATTGGGCCGAAGCGTTTGATAAAGAAGACAGTTCAAAATTCTGCAGTCGACTTGAGAAATCGGCTACGCGATTGATCCAACGGTCGGGCAAACGCTTGCGTACGTCTGTAGTTTTTCAACTGGTTTTCATTCTAAAACTTGGTAAGTTCTAATCCTAGGAGAGCCCCAGTGGATTGGATTCTTGATCTGCAGCTATCGTAGAAACCTGCTAGTTTTCACTTTATTTGAAGTAAGCGGAACTGGGTGGATTTTATCTATATGAAAGTCGAAGATTTCTAGTAGGTTTATGACCTTTGGTCATTGCAGAACTCCGTTGGTTCTAGACCTGCATAATTCGTAGAGCCCCAGTGGGTTTTCGACCAGTTGAAGTCTTTGAACTTTAGGAGGTTCTTGAGTAGTTGCATTTTATTTTCAACCAAGTCATGGAAGACTTTAGACGCTCCTAAGATGGCAGCTCCCGCGTAGTCTTTATTTTCTGCATGACCCTGGAGAACCATTGTATGGTGATAGAGTTTTAATTCATTGACTCAAATTTTTTTGTAAATATTCATGACTTAAGTCCCTTGCGGCTCCGCACAGTGTTTTCAGCCCCTATTGAGGAGCAAGATGAAGCGCTTTGAGCAAGAGCTATCCCGACTGGTTGAATTTCTTTGTTCTCCTGTGACATATGAGTTATTCCTATCCCAATTTTTTGGGTAAAGGAGTAACTTAGCTTGGTTGAAAGGTTGCTCCATCGGTCTTCGTTGTCTTGGTTATCCTTCGAGGATGCATTTGTAAATATTTCTCTAATTTGGTCAGAGGTTTCTTATAGAACATGATTGATGTTCAAAGTCCCTTACACGTTGAAGTTAGAGTAGGTACAGAGGCGCGAGGGCGTAACCGACGTTAGATCTCATTGTGAGGTGACTCTGTAGAGTAGGGTCAGAGACTCGGGGGCGTGACCGACGTCAGAGCCCCTGGTAGGATGATGCTGAAGAGTAGGATCGGAGGCGCGAAGGCGTGACCGCGTGTGGTTCAAAGGTTCTGAGGATTAACCGATTTTAGGCGCAGTTTAGGGGCCCGAAGGTTGGCATTGATGCTGACATAGGTCCAGAGGCATGTCCTGTTTTGGTGCAAACAGAGGCCCGAAGGCATAACTGGCTTTGGTGCAGACAAAGGCCCAGAAGCGTAACCGGCTTCGACGCGGACAAAGGCCTGAAGACGTAACCCACTTAGGTACTTGACTCCCGGAGGAGGAGTGTCAACTCGATCCTGGTTGGATTGGGGAGTGCAGGCGGAAGGGACTTAACTCTGATCCAGTGTTCGACTACTGGAGGAGGAGTGTTGCCGGCCGACTCTTAACTCAGATCCGGTATCGAAGCGCGATCGTGACTCCTTTCTTGCAAAACTGACAAACAACAAAGAGAATTAAATTTGTTATTAGTAATGATTTTGTTAGCTTGTTTCCCCGATGAGATGAGTCGAATTTGTCTTCCTTGGTTTTCCTAACCAGGATGCCTATATAATCTCCCAAACGTGAGGCTTGTAGAATAGGATGAAGCACTCTGAGCAAGAGCTATCCCGACAGGACATTATAGTTTCCTTTAACTATAATGTGTATTGTCTTCTTTTGATTTATTTGGTAAGATATATGTTCTTTCGATATCCCTCATGCATAGTTTCTTCAAGTTAGAAAGACATGAGTGTCTCCGGTTTACGTAGGGAAAGTGAGCGTCTCCCTTTAGTCAAAGTAAGTTTTACAAAGTTATTAAAAGAACTACAGGCGGCGTAAACATTGGCCCGCGTTATCCAAAAATAATTATTTAAATATAAACTTGGCTATATATGTCTTTTGGTCTCGCTGGTGACCCCGCTTGATATATTTCTTCGTTCTGCCAAGAATAACTTCCATAACTCATCTTCAAGATTGGCGAGGGAAACTCATTTTGTTCAATATTCTTAATAATGCATGACGTATCTCATCCCTTAGTGGGCAATTTGATATCCTTTAGCTTTTCTCCTGATATTATAAATAGGTCAGAAGCTCCAACATTAAATTGTAAAACATATTATCATGATGTACGACTATTTCAAGTCAAGTGGGCGCTGGTCCGATGTCCACTAGCTTGTACTATGTGTAAACTTCAATATTGTCAACAAAGGGCATGAATAGAAAAATAATACAATCAAGACTACCAATAACCCAACATTTATGAACGTAATATGAACATAAAAATCATATTGAAATGCCTAAAATTCGTAAACATAACTTGCTGTAGCGAAAGTATATATTGTAAGGGAACACACTTATCTTTCCCGTGCAATTTGATATCACATTAGAGAATTGATTTAACCTTATAACCACGTAACCTTGATGCTAAATCGAAGGATTTTATATCCATGAGAAACACGACTATTCCTCAATCTTGTCGAAAGCATGTCTTTAGTTGGCGGTGGCCATGATTGTTGAATAGTACATGATCCTGAAATTCCGATTTCTTCGAGATTGAATCTTGTGGATGCTAAGACTGTTGTCTAAATATTCTTTCAACTTCAACAAAATCTGTTTTCATGCTCATCATAATGGTCCAGTGTGTATACTAATATCAGAATCGACTTCCAATGTTAAGTATTTAATAGAAACAACTGTAATAGGAAAGAGGAACTTATCTTTCCAAACTGTAACGTACATGTCAGTACTCGTCATCGGTTTTGAAGTCATTTTCATTTTGAGATCTCAACTGATGTAAATGCATTTATGCAGAGAAAATAATAGCAGCGCCATGTCTGAGCTCCATGTCTTGTGCTACATATGAGATGTTTGTATTGTGTTACATTGGTTGGTATATGTCTTCTTGCCGTTCTTTTCTCTTTGGTTGCCTATGACCAAATTTGCACACTTATACTAATTCTTAACAATACATTATGTTATCTGGAACACCCCTTTTAACTCCAAGGAAATACTATAATTATGTAGCAAGATCAGAGTAAAATTAGCATATATATATCTCAAAGGGCGTCACATTTATTTTCAAAAAACAATAAAACATACACCTAGTCATAATCATAACACTTATTTAAACTTCATGTTTCATATGCATATCACTGTGGAATAATTATTTTCTCAATTGATACCAAGCATTTCATCTCATAAAATGAACCATGTATCAAGGCTTAGGCACTAAAGCCACATCATCATATAATCTCAAAATACAATACCAAATAAAAGAGAGTATCACAAGTATCTCTCAAAATAACAACATGAGTTTAAATAACTTCCTTGTTAAATGACCAGAACATGACTCACTACCTAAGATAAAACTAAGCAGAAGCTAACTCCTCCGAATAATTCTCGCGAAAATCACCGCTATCTTAGGTACCTGACCGATGTTGTACAAAACATAATTCTAATAGAAGGGTGAGAATTCATATCATCATGAAAATATATAATAATAAGTAATGCATAATAAACATTCACCAACCGAATTCATCACACTTCACATATTTATGTATTCAACATTTTCCAATATATTTCATTTATTCACATAAGCAACATTGCTTTACAATTCAAGATACCAAAGATAATCAACCACAATAACACAATGTAACAATTAAATCAATTATCACATAATTTATATCAAAACACAACCTTTACACCGACTCATGTGATTCAAATACAACTCAATGCAATATGCATGTGGTAACAACCGTGAACACCAGGTTCACCTCGCTCCACATTTCCACTAGGATCAGAGTCACCAATATGAACATATAATTCACCGTTCCAGATCCCCACCATAGGACCAGAACCACCAAAATCCGAAGTATAAGCTCCCCATGAATGCATGTGCAAATACCAACAAACATATGCAATTAAGATTATCCTTTCAATCTTAATCATACAAGCATATCACAATATTCTATCACATATGAATTATCCCACCAGTTGCACAAACATACATGTATCATGTTATCATCACCAACAATGCATTCACATAGCATTAACCATCTCCACACATCACAAGTAACATATATCATACAAAGTCAAACAATGTTATTCACATCCAACACCCATTCTCAAACCAAACAACACAATTACAAGTCATTTACCTAATCACATTATTATTAAATCATTTATTGCCAAAAATACCATTTTTATTGAAAAAAATATGAAATTATCTTCCTAGCACTTCGAACGGAGACTCAAACGCAGTTACGGTTCAAAAGATATGAATTGTTACAGTTTCAAAGAAAATGCAAACACTGACATCTTGCACTGACACCACAAAACCTCATCACACAACAAATAGATTTATTTATAGAACATGAAACCATTTTTTACAAAAATTAAAATGTATTAGGTTCCTCCAGGTTCGAATGGTGAGTCAAACGGACACCCGAAACTCAAGTTATGAATTTTTGAAGTTTTACAAAAATCCTGTATTTTTCCTGCGAGCACCTATATATAAGTGCTTGATTAATGTTAAAATGTCCTATTATAACGTAGCATTTATCTTACTTAAATCGCAAAGTTTCTCACATAAAAACTCCAATTATTGAATAAAACTATTATTGTGCAAGTTTACTTGGTTTGGTTTGCTTTTTCGCAGGATATGACCTTAAAGCAAAAACCAGCAATCAGAGCGTTCGCACAGCGAACTCCAGTGCAGTCAAAGGCAAAAATCCAAAAAACAAACAATTCGTTAAGCGAATGTACAACGAGAGCTTGATTCTCTAAAGCGAGCCATATTTCGCGTAGCGAACCAAATTAGAAGCAAATCATCCAGTTTCGCTAGCAGCAAGCAGCAACGCAGGATGTTCGTGTAGCGAACGTTGGCGGTCTCTGAAAGATATTTTGAATAACTTAAAGCTGAAGAAAGTTAGTTCGCTAAGCAAACCTCACTTCGCGTTACGAACTTTGGCGGCTTCCTGAAGGCGGTTTGAAAAGCAGACTTAATGGAGAAGAAACAGAGACCTAGCGTAGCGAAGTATAGTTCGCGTAGCGAACACCGGCGGTCAGAACTGCTATAAATAGGACAGAAACTCAGCTCAAAGTGGGCATTCACTTTTATCAGATAATAACTTGTAATAGAGCATTATAATAGAATAGAAAAAAAGGTTTTAGGTAGAAGGAAGTGGATACACATCAAGAGTCGGGAAATCGTCGTTGATGTCATTCCAATTGAATTATTCCATTATTCATCAAGCTACCATGAGTAACTAAATCCCTATCTTGTTGGGATTGGTCGTAGTTCACCGAAATAGTATGTATTTTCTTTGATCATGGCGTTATATGCAATTTATGTTTGAATCATTGTCGTTGTTATCTTTGTTTTACTGTTTATTTCATGGATTGAATTGATATTGACAAATATGATTCTAATCTCGATCCAAGATAACAACTATTAAATTCTAAATGCTAGACATAGATTTAGATTTAATATTCACTAAAAGTATCAGATCTTATTGCCACTTTATTGTTTAATAGGTTGAGAAATTGTCGATTAAACTATAAGGTAAGAAATCTCATCAAAGTTTAGACATAAACTTTATTTGTGTGTGATACGTGATGATCTTGAAACATTCATAAATTATGTACAAATGATGCAAGATATACATATTGAATCGGTGGATGAAAACCAATTCCCAACAAGTCTTTTCCTCTGAAACTTATCTTTCATTATTTACGCAATTTTACTTTTCGAACTTTAAACCAAACAATCTTGAAACTTCTGCTTAGAATTATAGAGAATATTGAACGATTTTGATATCGCCCAATCCCTCTGGACACGATAAACACAATACTTACATTTGATTTTACTCAACATCAACTATTGGGTTCCCACTCAAATCTCTCAAATTCTCATATAAACATCACACTATAACACAAATTGAATACATAGCAACCTATATCTAACATGTATCAACAATTAGGAACCTTAAAACATGATTTCTAACACACAATTTTTGAATCCAAATCCAAACACTAACATTTAAAATCTAGCAAATTCAATAACAAAATCCCTATTTTATGCTTCTACCCATCCCCCATCATTATATAAACCCATGATTCAAGGAATACCCACCCTTACCTTAGATGAAGACACTTCTAGGGTTCTTCCTTCTCTTCTCCTCTTTTCTCCATTTTCTCCTCTTTTCTTATCTTCTCTTCTTTCTTCACTTCTCTTCTTTCAAATTCTACATCTCTCTTGTTTTGCATAACTCTTACTAACTTTAATCCACTAATGGACTTAGTAATACACACTCCCACTTTACTTACTTATTCTCATTATTAGGCTCAACTAGTTATTTCTATTCTCACACTCACAAATCCAAATAATATATAATACACATACATATATTCCATTTAATCAATTATTCACATAATATTCCTATTAAATCACATATCACCAAAACTCAAATAATCAATTATTTAACACATCAAATAATAATTATCATAGCAATTAAATAATAAAATATTTACTAAATAAAAAAGAATCGAGGTGTTACATTATCGCCATAGCAAATTGACTACATTTGTGCTTTCTTCTTATCTAAATAAGTATGATAACAATGCCCGCTACTAAATCATGGATCTTAACTTTCAGCCATTTAAGAACAGTAAAAGCATGCTTTGGATGTTGATGCGGACGAAATGATCCAGCGATCCGGGTAATTCTTAGCCATGTTGAAAAGTTCTTAACAGTATTGCATTTCTTATTGAAATCATGCCTTACACGAACTATTAAAATTAAGTGCCAAGTGACAGTAGCTCCAACTAATAGATCCCAGTCAACTAAGAACGGTTAACAAAATATGTAAGAATCACTTATCTTTCCTAAATCGTAATGAATCGGCCTGCCTTTGGATCCCACAGTTTATGAACGCGGTTTGATACGACACGATAGTTGCTTGGGTTCTGTAACGGTCTTTATATACTTTTCAGTTACTATTGGAACAAGCACATAACTTATAGGTGAGTCAATGGAGAAAATAGAGAATTTGAGAAGATGGAGTTAATAGAGATATTGAGTGAGAGAGAGTAATTAAGGAAAATATTAACAAATGGCAACCATGTTACATGAGAGGTATTTATAAGATACAACAATACAAGTTGGACCCAATCAGGCCCAAACAACAACTAAAAAACACAAAAATCGCGAGGGAAATCAATTTCCCCAAACAGGTAATCAATTTCCATAACTGGAAAATCAAAATAAAAATAACTCTGGCTTCAGGAAATCGATTAACCTTGTTAGGGTAATCAATTTCCTCTTTGATATTTTGTTTTTCCATACTTCTAGAAGTGCTTTTCCCATAAGTTGTTTTCCACGAAACGATCTCAAAAGCTTCCACAATGCATTTGAATTATCGAGGACTTTAATACACCACCTTAATTCAAATGCTCCAACTTCTTCATACCTAAACTTGTAACTAGGTTCTTGAACACCACATTTGTTACACCTTTCGTTATCAAATCCGCAACTTGTTCTTCGCTTCGAAAGTATCTAATCGCAACTGGCCCGCACACCCCAGATCCCTCAAGTAATGAAACCACATCTCAATATGCTTGCTTCTTCCATGTGCTATGAGATTATTAGCAAGACTAATAGGTGAAACGTTATCAACCAAGAGTGTGACAACTTCCTCTACCTTACTGCCCAACTCTTCCAGCAGATTCACAAGCCACATAGCCTGACACGCACACAATAATGCCGCAATATACTCGGCCTCACAAGAAGAGAGTGCCACCACATGTTCCTTTTTAGAACACCAAGAGATTGGAGCTCCTCCGAACATAAAAACATAAACATCCGTAGACTTTTGATCGTCCTTATCTCTGCCCCAATTGGAATTCGTGTAACCGAGTAATTCACACTTTCTGCCCGTGTCAGCTGCGGGGAAAAGAATTTCGCAGCCAAGAGTACCTTTGTCGTATCATATGATCCTCTTAACTTCTGCCAAGTGAGATACCTCCGGTCTATCCATGAATCTACTCGCAATACTGACACTATACGTCAAATATGGCCATGTATTGCATAGATAACGTAACAATCCAATCAATCTCCTATATTGCATTGGATCCACATCCTGTTCAACATCAGTTTTAGACAGATGTAACCTTGCCTCAGCTGGTGTATTGGTAGCATTACAATGCTCCATATCACACCTCTTCAATATCTCAAGTGCATACTTTCTTTGATGCATAAACAATTCCAATTTTGACTTGTGGAACTCTATGCCAAGAAAGTAAGTCATGATAGCAAGGTCACTCATTTCAAACTCCTCCATAAGCTCACCCTTGAAATTAGAAATGCTC
Source organism: Vicia villosa (assembly GCF_029867415.1). NCBI lineage: Eukaryota > Viridiplantae > Streptophyta > Magnoliopsida > Fabales > Fabaceae > Vicia > Vicia villosa. Next base: position 91,946,533 of record NC_081181.1, on the reverse strand, counting down.
AACTCATTTCTGCCCGTGATTAACAAATAGTCCCTATATAAGCAAAATATCATCACATCTTTGCTCGCATCCATTTTCACATAGACACCATGCTTCGAAACACACTTCTTGAAGCCAACACCAACTAGGAAATGATCTATGCATTTTTTTCCAAGCTCTTGATCTTATATCAAACCATATAGCGCTTTCTTTAACTTATAGACCCTTCCTTCTTGATTTGTCAAAACAAAACCAGGGTGTTGTTCTACATAAACTTCCTCCTCAAGTGGGCCGTTCAAAAACACGAATTTCACATTCATTTGATACAACGACCAAATGTTGCAATTCGCAATGCCAACAACTAGCCTAATGATTTCCAGCCTAGCAACCAGTGTAAACACCTCATCAAAGTCTATACCTTCTCTTTGCAAAAACCCCTTTGTAGCAAGTCGAGCATTAGGCTTGACAATTTCGCCTTTTAGATTTGCCTTCACCTTATAGATCCTCTCACACTGATTTCCTTCTTTCGTTCCGGTAAATTGACCAGCTCCCAAATATAATTCTTCTCGATCAATTCCAGTTCCTCTTTCATCGCACACATCCACTTTGGATTACTTAATGCCTCCTCCGTGTTAACGGGCTCGGATTCGGTCATAAGCGCAAAGTGAATGAGATCACCATCATTAATAATCTCATTATACTGGAATACTTTGCAATCTAGAAGCCTCAGAGGAAAACCTCTTCTTCTAGCTGGTCGTCTACTGGATTCACCATTTTCGACTTTGATCAGCTGCTGATCTTAATTTTCAGAATGCTAATTTTTTTGTATTTCCTTCAGGAAATGGATTTTGAGTATTAGGGTAATCGATTTACACATCTTCAGAACCGTTCCAACAACTTCATTATGCAAAAATCGTGAAGGTAATCAATTTCCAATAAGAGGGTAATTGATTTCCACTTCTGTCATGGCCATTTTTTTGCTGTAAAAAATCCTCATCTCATCCACTACCACATTATGACTGATTACAATCTTATTTCTCTTCACATCAAACAACTTGTAACCTCTGGTAGGATGATAACCAACAAGCAACATAAACTCTTCTTTGTCATCCAACTTCTTTCGAAGCTGACCCGAAATATGTCAAAATGCAACCGAACCGAAAACTTTCAGATGAATTAACTTGATTTAAATCCACTCCATCCTCTTTTGGAGTCAATTTGACCAGCTTCTTTGTAGGGCACCTATTAAACAAATAGGTGGCTGTAGAAACAACTTCACCCCAAAATTCCTTCGCAAAGCTTTTATCCTTTGAGAATTTTGATTGTGACCACTTTTCCGCTCAACCATGGACTTGAACTTCTTGATCACATCAAATACCTTATCCTTCCTATAGATTAGGTATGTCCACAGTTTCCTATTGAAATCAATGATAAATATGACAAAATATCTATTGCCACCATACAAGTCGACTTGCATCGGACCACAAACGTTGGAATACACCACCTCAAGGTGATATTTGGTCCTATGACATGCATCTTTGCTGAAGCTACCTTTATGTTGCTTCCCTTGCAGACACTCTTCACACATCTTAGTTGGATCATTGATTCTTGGCAACCCGGTTACCATACAATTCCTCTATAATGCATCGAGGTCTCAAAAATTGAGATGTCCAAGACAGTAGTGCCACAACCAATCTTATCGACTTGCCGCTGTAGCAAGACACCTATGCTCCATCACTTTCAACTTTATCTTGAAAGTCCGATTGGAAGCAATATGAGCTTTGACAATATTGTAGTGGCAATCAAAGAATCAAAAGATATTTCGTCATTGAGAAAGGAGGAGCTTCAAAGCTCGCTTGAGCCCCACGAACAAAGGATGGATGAATGAGGAAATGATAAAGCCGAAGCTTAAACTTTGTTGCAAGCACGATACAATGAGAAAAATAAGCGATCGAAAGGAAAATGGACTCCGAGACGGAAGTCAAATTTCTAGAATTTTGGTGGAAAAGAGTCACAAAATTAGAAGGTTTTGATTGAGAAAAAAGGTGAGAGCAGCTCCAAAGGTAGTGATTCGACACCACCACCAAGATAAGTGACAAGAGTAATGTGAAATGTTACAATTTCCATAGATACGGGCATTTCGCAAGAGATTGTAACGCGAAATGAAGGGAAAATTAAAGCAATAGGGCTGAGGTTGCTCGACAAGAAGTGGATGATGATAACATGCTTATTGTGATGATCAAGGAGGATAATTATGGCAGTAGCGAGATGCTGGACAACAGCAGTAGCAACTGCAAGTTGCTGGGCAGCAACTGCAGTAGTTTGAAAAGTGTTGTAGAAACGTGTCATACCCCAAAATTTGCCCGCCATATTTCAAAATATTTTGACTCATATGATCTTCAAATGCTCAAAGATATGCAAGAAGAAAGCATGCAGTCTCTCTCCTAAACAACAACCTCTAAATTAGGGTCTTTAACCTAAAGTCAACTGAACTTTGACCAGCCATAACTTTCACATGGAACATCAGAAATTTCCCATCCAAAGCTCATTTTGAAGGAAATTGAACTCTCTACAACTCTGTCTCTCACATACCAAGTCAAAAAATTCTTCATTTGGAAGATATAAGCAAAAACATCACAGGTCCTTCTAGAAGATCGCAAAAAAGTCGTCTTTTTGCAAAGAAGTGTACATGAACATAGAAACTTCAATGAAGATGAAACCCAAAGGAGTGTTTAAAGGACTCTTTGAGCTTTCTAAAAAGTATGAGAACACCTTCATATGATTAAAAATGAGGGAGATACGCGTGGTACAAGTTGATCGATTTTCAAGAAAAGCATGAAACCCCAATTGGACAATTTTGTATTCTTGAGTTAATGGGCCTAGTTTTTGGACCTCAAACATGTTGGTGACCTAAATAAAAGCCCATAAATTTACTCCCATTGTTTTATGACATTTATTTGATTTATTTGGATTTTATTCCATTTAAATGATAAATAAATTGAGTAAAATCATAAAATAATGAAGTAAACCCTAAAGCTTCTATTTTTAATCATCCAAAGGCCCAAGAGAAGCCCCATGAAGATCCAAATTCGTGCTAGCATGGTGTTGTAAAGAAATATCCAAAAATAGAAGGATTAAACTTATTTTTTTCTTAAAATTCCAAAACAACATATAAGGCAAAGGTCCAAGCCCATTCATGACCTAAATACATCCACTATATAAACACAACATCTGCAGCATAAGGGGGGACGAAGAAATTAGGAGAGAGGGAGAAAAAGCTAGGGTTTCAAGAAGTCAGAGATTCAAGAAAGAGGTGCAATTCGAAATCTTCTTCTCTTGCAAATCCAAATCGAAACTAAGCATCTATTCACATCCCTGAGGTTCCCAGGAGTTGACTCCACTCATCGTTCAAGCCTAAGCACGTTTGGATCACCACATACACGTCATCACAGTTTGCACATATTTCAAACTCTCGAACTCTTAATACAGGCAACATAAACGAATTTTATGCATACATATAGAATAACCATTATGTTTAGAGTTGTTTAGAGTATTCGTTTTGAAGTTTTCATGCCAGGATCATGTTCCACCATGGCTAGGGCTACAAGAAGCTCTATGATCGTTTTCTAACATGCAGGCCTTTTTAGACGAAACCGATTCCAACTTTGAAGTTGCAGGGATCTGTTTAGTGGATCTGGGCGTTCACGACCATTGTTTAACGTGATTTGTATGAGTTTATTTTTTGTGCAGTATTCGCTACAAGAGAAAACCGTAGCAAAATCCTAGCCAAAATCGTAGCTGACGAAGAAGCCCAAGGAAGAAGACGACCAACAGTCTTCTTTGACCACATGGGAACACACGCGCCATGCTTATTGGCTGGTCCAAACCTGAAGCACTTCCCTCTAATTCCTATTGGCTACAACGTGAAACGTGGGCCCTAGTTTGACATTAGTTTGAATTTTCCATTTATACTTATTTTTTCATATATATTATTTGTTGTTTGTTTATAAGATGACTAATTACTTACAGCGCAGTGGTTACAGTAATCTTTGCAAGATGCATTGCCTGGTTCGAAACCTGGCCAAGACAGTTATTTTTTCACACTAATATGCTACCGTTTCGAAACCTGGCCAAGACAGTTATTTTTTCACACTAAATATGCTACTGTTCCTGTGCTCCTCAGCCAATACGCCCACTAATGCACTCTCAGTATCTCACCACTGGACCTCTACACGCCCAGATCCAAGGCCCAGAATCTGCAACTCCACCATGAACCTGCAGAAGTGTGGAGCACCTGATCAGAGCTAAGTTCTTCTACATTTTTAATTTTTTTATTATTACATGCATATATTTTAATTATTTTTTTTATTATTATTATATTTTCATCAAACTTATTTTGTATAAATATTTTATTTTATTTTATATAATAATTACTTATTTAATCGAAAACTCGATTTTCTTTACCATCCTCTAATTTTAATTTTTTATTTATACACTTAATTAATTTAAATATTGGGTTTAACCCTATAATTATTAAGTTTTATTTTGGCTCATCTAGCTATCTGATCGAACTTTCGATTTCATTAACCTTTTAGGGTTTGTTCAACCCCATTGATTTATTTTATTTGCCTTTTGGGATAAAATAATAGGGTTTGTACCCATAGTTAACGAATTTTAAATGCACTAACACTTCTCTTCTTCGCGCCTACTTTTCAGGGTTACCTCAAGATCTTCCGACTACGCGCCCTGCCAACGAAAAGCTAAGTGTCTAACCCTCTTTTGGTTTAAAATATCATTTTAGCTTCTATTTTTCCCTTTTTGATTAAAATAGGGTTTGTTGAACTTGTAACGCACTCACCCTTATTTATTATCCTCTTAATTCGTAGAGTTGATGTAGAGTCGATCAAGGGTTCGAGGAAGATCAAGGCTCAAGATAATTATTCATCCCTCTTATTTTTTTTCTTTCTTTTTTCGTCTTTTAATTTCCCCCATCCCCGCATGTGTTTATTGTAATAGCTAGGAATTTATTTTCTGCCTTTAATTTCCGTAATATTAATTGCTGTGGTTAGTAATCTTAGGGAGTGCAAGCCTTTAACAGAATTAGGATAACTAATTACAAGATTAAATATTCGAACTGAACCACGTGATTGTGCCACACACACACCTTTAGGGTAATCCCTCTTGTTGCCTTTGTTGCCTGTTGCCTTATAAACCTGTTGCCTCTAAGTATGCTAAATAGTCAAAGTCCCTCGATTCCGAGGATACCTAAAGCAATGTTGCCTTAAAGTTATTGAAACTCCCTCGAAGCTGCCTTATAAAGAATAATTGTCCCAATTGCTAAGGTATCCTCGCATGATGCCTAAACAGATAAAATGACTATTATATCCTTCCCTTAGACTACCTGCCCTCTTTATGGCAGGGACAGTTTTATGGCGAACGATAACCTTCAATGACCCTTCAACATCCAATAAAAGGACTTCCTACCCTCCTATGGTATGGATAGCCCTGAAAAGCTAAAAGAACGATTTTTCAAACTTAGGGTAGGTTGTTTTTAATTGCTTGCTCAATTCAAATTCAAAATTCAAACTCTTTTTTCCACTAGTTTTCAAATACTTTTCAAAAAGACTACGCTTATTTACAAGCTAAAGTTCTTATTCGAATTTCTATTCACACCCTACTTTTCAAACAATTCAAACATTTTTTGAAAATAAAGTGAGCTAAGCAATTAAGAGCCCATGGATAACCATGGATGCAAAGGGTGCTTTACACATTTCCTTTGTATAACTTACCCCCCGAACCCAAAATCTTTTAAAAAGGTCTTTTCCTGTTCTTTTAGCCTTTCTATAAATTGGATAAAATAAAAGTCGGTGGCGACTCTTGCTTACTGCACATTTCAAAAAAAGTCAGTTCACCGTATTACAAAACGCGTCTGAAGCAAAATGTTATGGTAACAGTTCAAGATGGATTCCAAGGCAGTGATGAGTGGTACTTGGGTTCTAGTTGTTCAACATATATGGCGAGTAGAAAGGATTGATTTGGCAAAATTAATCAAGCCACAAAGAATAAAGTGAAATTTGCGGATGTTAACACTTTAGCGGCCGACAGGGGTCGGTGATGTTTTGATCATGAGAAGGGATGATGGTCATTCCTTGATAAAAGATGTGTTGTACATTCTTGGAATTAAATGTAATCTCTTGAGTATTGGGCAATTTCTTGAGAAGGATTACACGATTCACATGAAAAACAATATTTTGCATGTTTTGGAGCAAAACAGGGCTTTATTCCTTAAAACTCCCATGGCTGCCAATATGAATTTCAAGATAGAGTTGAAAGTGATGGGGGGAATATGTGTCTTGCTACAGAGGCAAGTCGAGAAGAGTGGTTGTGGCACTACCGTCTTGGACATCTCAAATTTTGAGACCTCAACGCGTTACAAAGGAACGATATGGTAACCAGGTTGCCAAAGATCAATATTCCAGCTGAGATGTGTGAAGAGTGTATGCAAGAGAAGCAACAAAAGAGTAGTTTCATCAAGGATGCATGTCATAGGACCAAACATCACCTTGAGGTGGTGTATTCCGATGTTTGTGGTCTAATGCAAGTTGACTCGTATGGCGACAATAAGTACTTTGTCACATTTATCGATGATTTTAGTAGGACGCTATGTACATACATAATCAAGAGGAAAAATGAGGTATTGTATGTGTTCAAAATATTTATGTCCATGGTTGAGCGGCAAAGAGGTCACAAGCTTAAAATTCTCAAAACGGATGGTGGAGGTGAATATACCTTGAATGAGTTAAGGAATTATCATGATAGGGAATGTATAGTGCGTGAGGTTGTGCCACCTTATACACCTCAGAAAAATGGTGTTGGCGAAAGGAAAAATCGTTCGATAATGAACATGGTTGGTAGCATATTGAAGGGTAAAAGCTTGCCGAAGGAACTACGGGGAGAAGCCGTTTATACAACCGTCTATTTGTTAAATATGTGCTCGACAAAGAAGTTGGACAAAGTGACTCAAAAGAGGTATGGTTTGAATTTAAGCCAAGTTTAAGTCATTTGAAATTTTTAAGTTCGGTTGCATTTCGACATATTTTGGGTCAGCTTCGAAAGAAGTTGGATGACTAAAGAGAGTTGATGTTGCCTGTTGGTTACCATCCTACCGAAGGTTACAAGTTGTTTGATGTGAAGAGCAAGAAGACTGTAATCCTTATGTGGTAGTGGCTGGAACAATATTTAGCGAAACTTTATTTAACCTAAGGTTAAACTCCAAATTACCAATATCCCCTTTCCTTGAGAACCGGAGGATTACGGAAAAAAAAAATCACATATCACCACCTCCTTTCCTGTCATTCCTTAGCATAACCAAAAGAAAAATTACAACATTTGTCTTGTTTTATCGTGGAACAATAAGGAGGTATTTTTTTCTTTTAATAACTAGTAGGAAACTCGTGCTGTCGCACGGGTCTGATTGGGATTCACATTACATGTATCAATGATTAAATTATTAAGCATGAGACCATATTTTTAGTTGGATAACATCAATACAGTAATAACTTATAATTATTTATCAAATTTTAATTTATGTCTTTGGAATATCAAACATAATATAATTTATTTTGCGGTTCATAAATATTCACGTAGTTTCAATTATTAATAATATTTACTTTTAAGCATTGCGTATTTATAATAAATCATACAACTATTTTTATAACTTCAATTATGTAAAACAACAACAAAAGAAATAGTTAAAAGATAGACATTAAAATGATCAATCAATAGTTGATATCTTATAGATACGTTCACATCTACCCGTCAATCTAGATAAGTTCACACACCTCAGTTGAATCCAAATGAGTTAATTCTAAAAATTTATTAATTTTTTTTTAGATATTAGTCCATTTTTCCAAACCTAAAATGTATGATAACTCCCGTCAAATACTTAAAAGTTTCTACGTTTAATGTATATTATTATAATAATTACAATTATTACAATTAATGTATATTATTTTCTATGTTTTTATAAAGAGACAAAATTTACTTTTGATGCGGTGATAAAGCTATATGATATATGTACTAATCAAATAAAATGATAATCCATAATTGTAGAAATGTAAAAAGAATGATGAATTTATCTTTTTCATAATAAATGTATGTATTTTTCTATCACAATTTTCTCATGTTAATTTATCATACACAAATATTTATAACACTTTTTTGTATAAATGATAACATTTTATCATAGAAAAACACTAACTTTTTTTTTGATAAATTGAAATTTTAATATAATTTATTATATTTTAATAGAGATTTTAATTATATTTCACATATTACTAAAATATTAAAAATAAAAACTTAAATAAATTTAATAACAACAACCACGTAAATTGTGAATACTAAAAGTAAAATCATATTTAAAAATATATATTTTTGAACATTAAAGGTAAATCAGGTTTAATATTAAATAATATTTGCTTTTATTTATTAGATTTGAAAAAAAAAACTAAGTCAAATTAAATTAGGAGTTAAGTATTTTCTTTTTTCTTATATCATCTCATAATATTATATATGGTATGCTTTTTTCCATCCATAAAATATTTAAAATAAATTCATAAAAATAATTTTTAATTATTATTTCAATATCAATAATTTTTTTCTCATTAACATTATTTTTTTCTTGAATACTCCATTTATCATTTATCATTAATATCATTTATTATTTTGTTTATCATGATTACCATAATAAAGTTAATTTTAAAATATTTTGTTTTGTTTTAGTAATTTTATAAGTTAAAAAATATATAATTTGAATTAAGAAATCAAACATAGTTAGAGAATAAAATAATTGTTAGATATTTATCTTCTTTAATTAAATAGATCATAACCTTTATAGATTTAATTTCAAAGTTAATCATATTTTATTTTGGAATATTTATTTTAAAACAAATTTATTTTATCATTTTGGAATAAATCAATACCATAATATTATGAGGAATAATATTATATAGTTTATTTTCATTAATTAAATTTTAATGGATTAATTAAAATTTTGAAAATAATTTAATTGAATCAGTTGATCATTCGTATCTTTGTGCATAAATATTAAAATCTAATATGAACCTAAAAAATACTATATTTTTAGTACTTAAGGAGTCAATTAAAATCATTTCCTATTGGAAATAGTACCTAAAATGTCCATTAAAATAAAAAAAATTGCATTTTTTAAATTTATTCAACGATTTAGTTTATCTTCAGCTGCAAAAAAAACTAAAAAAAAACTCGATTCATCAGAAGAAGCAATTGACAGTTCATTTGGTGCACAACTTAGATAATTGTTTTTATCTGTGCACAACTTAGATAACTTAGATAATTGTTTTTATCTGGTGCACATCTTAGATAATTGTTTTTATCTGCTTCTTAGATAATTGTTTTTATGTGCTTCAGTGATTCGTCGTGCTGGAACATAGTCAATTTGATAATCAAATAAAGAGATCTATTTGTATTTTGCCTATTTGTAATATTGTATTTTTTAAAAAAAACCATTTGAGTAAAAACCTACTCTTGCCGCAATAGTTTATAATAGATGATTACAAATATACAATAAGATTTTTGATTTCTGAGTGTGAGTTGAAAAAGGTTGAACCTAAAAATATATAAAAATTACATTTGTATTTTATGCTGATCCGATTCTGGTGGAAAAAAACAAAAGTTGGAAGACCCATTTGACCAAAAAGCTCCAAGCATGAAATTCCAGCAACAATGGGGCCTTTAAAGTGAAAAATGGAACCCTAATTCGAACATACTTCAAACAATAGATTTTGAAGAACATATGTATATTATATATGGAATAAATTAAGATGAAGAGAAAAAATTGGATGAAGATTGACAAAAATAAAAAATGTGGAAGAACATACGGTATAAGAAGAAAAAGAAATAGTGGTGGTAGGAATGTAGTGTAGAGGCGATGAATTACTGTCATGTTTTATAGTGTATTAATGTTCAAAATTAGGGTTGACTTTTTCAATCTTAAATTAGTGGAATAATTAGTGTGATTAAAAACTCAACAGTTCCAATGTCTCGATTAACTATTAATTAAATAAAAATTGAAATAAAAAAAATGAAAATTCAACAAATATTTGGGTGATGCCACATCACCCGTATTAAATGCCAAAACAATAATATTGAGTTATTTTGTTAAAAGTCATTTTTATTTGTGGAATAAGAACAATTTTAGTTATTTTATTAGAGGGCTTGATTTGTAATTACCAGCTACTTTAATTTTTATATATTTATAATTTATAATAGATACTCCATCCGTTCCTTTTTAAGTGTCGTTTTAGATGATTTTTTTTGTTCCTATTTAAGTGTCGTTTTATAATTTAATGTTATAATTTGTCATTTATACCCTTATTTTCTCAATAACTCCACCTCAAAATTTTCAATTAGTTATGGAAAAAAGAGAATTTATTATTGAATTTATTTGGAAAGAGAAAAATAAATAAGGATATAATAGGAAAATTAACTCTAATAATCCACTATCTTAGTCGAAGAACTTTTTGCTAAAACGACACTTAAAAAGGAACGGAGGGAGTAATAGATAATAGATAGATTTCTTTTTGTTGTTAATTAAAATCTCGCTCTTTTGTCTCTTTTGGCTTCAGTTTGCATCCCTTTAATTTCTGATAGTGCATAGTGTTTTTTGATAGTTAGCAATACTGTGTGAAAAAATAATTGTCAAAAACCAAACATCTTTTTCTACTAGTCTTTCGAAGTCAACAATAATAACAATGCCATGCTTATCCGTCCAGAGTGTTTATGGTATAGTTTGAGAATAACTAATATTAATTCAATATCAACGATTCTCGTTGGATTGAACTAATCAATCTTTAGTATAAGGTGTTCCAACATCCGCTCCAGCTCCTTCAGATGATCCTCAAACTACTTCTTTCTTATGGTTATTCTTAGCAAGAAATCAAAGGGAGGGTTTACAAGTTACAGTCCCATGCGTGTGACCCATTTCTCTCCCCCATAATTACTTTAGATTCTCTCTTATAACTTCTAAATCCTTCCAACCCTATCTTTAATCAGATTTACAAATTCCAACTACCCATATTAATAGACCCGACCTCACACCTCATCTACTTCTAATAAATAATTACTACAGTTATATACTACATGCTAAATAAATTTCAAATGGTGACGTTCAGCCCTCAAAGTCAAAGGCATCTTATGACTTATTATGAGGCCACTTTAATAAGATAAAATTGCAAGATATTCGGCTGCTATAGACCATAATTCGCCAAATAAATTGCCAAATACAGTAAATTTTAACGTGAATCGCACGGGACATTAATTAATGAACAAACAATATTTTCGAGAGCACATGGTTTATTTTGTTTGGTAGTGAGATTTGATATATCTTTAAAGTAAATTAATTTAAAATTTTATTAATTTTTAATAAATAAAATAATATTAAAAAAAAAGATGTGATATTAAATAATATTATTTGATTGAATAATGAATACCTACTCAATTAATTTTAAATCGTACCAAACTATTCATCTATATTATTCATCCATTATTATTATTATATATATAATATACTAAACTTGGTCTTGTTTTCTGAGAATCACTTTTATATAATCTATTTTCACAAGCTTTCTATATAGTTCACCATTTGCTTATAATTTTTTTCCCTAACCCTTGTTTGTAGTTGTTCATCGTCATATAATGTTGTCTCATGGAGGAGCAGAACCCAATAACCTCAACGTCATTTTCCTTCCCTTTTTATGTACAAGTCACACCATCCCAATGATTGACATGGCAAGAATATTCGCCATGCATGGTGTAAACATCACCATATTCACCACAGCAGGCAACGTCGGAATTTTTCAAAAATGCATCGACCGTGATATCAGTCTCGGTCGATACATAAAAACACACATCTTGGAATTCCCGGCCCAACAAGTCGGTCTTCCAATCGGAATAGAAACCATGAACGCTAATACTTCTCTTGACACTGCCAAGAAAATCTACGAGGCGTCTCTACTCCTACAACCACAGATAGAGAGTTACTTGTTTGACAAGTTATTCGAAGTTGATTGTATAGTTAGTGACATGTTTTACACTTGGACTGTGGAAGCTGCAGCCAAGTTAGGTGTTCCAAGGATTGTATTCTGTCCTGCAAGTATTTTTTCTCGTTGCGCCGAGCTCTCGTTTGAGCTACACGCAACTGAAGCTGATTCTGAAAATGTCAAGATCGTAGGGTTGCCCCATAAGTTGGAGATAGCTAGATTGCAACTACCAGATTGGTTATTAGAGCCAAGTGAGTTTGGATCAATAATGAAGGTAATATAATCACTTTTATTTTCTTTGTTCCCTATACATTAATTCAAATTTTGTGCTAATTACCGATGATTTGTTATGAAGGAGGTCAATGACTCAACTAGAAGAAGCTATGGTGCAGTGTTCAATAGCTTTTACGATATGGAGGGTGCTTATGAGGAGCATTACAAGAATGTGTTTGGGACAAAGTGTTGGAGCTTAGGACCAGTTTCATTTTGGGCAAACGAAGATCTATCTGATAAGGCAGAAAGAGGAGATGAAAAAGTAGAAGAAGGAGATGTTTTGCTTCAATGGCTTAACTCCAAGAAAGAGAATTCTGTTATCTATGTGAGTTTTGGTAGCATAAGCAAGTTTCCAATATCTCAACTTATTGAAATTGCTCATGCACTTGAAGCTTCAACCCATGATTTCATTTGGGTGGTACGTAAAAATAATGAGGATGGAGGTAGTGGTGAAGGTGAAGAAGGTTTTATGGAAGACTTTGAGAAGAGAGTGAGAGAAAGCAATAAAGGGTATTTGATATGGGGCTGGGCCCCACAATTGTTGATACTTGAAAATAAAGCTATTGGGGGCATTGTGACTCATTGTGGTTGGAACACAACAATTGAAAGCATTAATGCTGGGTTGCCTATGGTGACTTGGCCTTTGTTTTCAGAACAATTTTTTCATGAGAAACTAGTGGTTGAAGTTTTGAGGATTGGGGTATCAATTGGAGTCAGAAAATGGAAAGTATGGAATGAGTTTGAGGGTGAGGTTGTGAAAAGGGAGGATATTGGAAAGGCTATTGGTTTGATGATGGAAAATGGAAAAGAAGCTAAGGAGATGAGATCAAGAGCCAAAGCTTTGAGTGAGGATTCAAAGAAAGCTATACTTGTTGGTGGGTCTTCTCATGCCAATTTAATACAATTCATTGAGGAGCTTGGGTCACTTAAACTTCAAAGGCTTAATGGAAGCATATGAAGGAAATGACCACCCTTTTCTTTCTATTTGTATAAATAATTATAATAATCACATTTTACATAAAATAATGACTAAGAAAAAAATGTGAAATGTTGTTAAAAACGTCTTTTAACTAGATTAATTGAATGAATGATATTTTTTCTTTTGAAATAAGCGATTTGAATGCAAATCCCATAGTATAGTGGAAGTATCTTGAAGCTTTAGAAAGTGGATTTTGATTTTCAATTTGGAGTTATACTTGTCACTCTCACATATTCTAATAATGTAAAAAATGTCCCTATCATTTTTTATCTTTTTAAATTTTTGCAAAATTTTTAATCTCAAACGAGAATAATTGGATATAAACATTTGACGTAAAATCTTGAATAAGTGGTGCTAATTTTTGGTATGACAACACGGGGTGGATTGACAAGGTTAGATCTCCAACGCGTAAGAAAATTCAAAATTTAAGATGAGTATAGTGAAAAGTGGAGATAAAAAATTATACCTTATAATTTGTGTGAGTAGATTTGGAGATTTGAGTTGGTTTGGACCTTAGAAATTTGGTCCTCTAATGGGCCCAAAATAGTTTCCCCCAAGGCTTGTTGGACAAGTCTTTTAGCAGTCCTCGTCGGCCTCTAAATATGTTGACTGTTTCAAAATAAAAGTGATCTGCTTGGAGTTTGTTGAAAAAGTAGTGGACAAGCTCATTAAATGCTTTCTTATTATTGAAACGACGTTTCACTCTTTTCTCCCAGCACATAACCTCAGGAGTACAAGTTAGAGGATGATTCCCCTACTTAGGGTACTTGAGTGTTTTCGGCTCTTCGTTCTACTTATCTCTTCTTTTTGGGTTTGTGATGACAATCGTGATTACGTGAGTTTTATGAGAAAATTCAGATGAGTTTGGAAAAATAATGACCAAAAGCCATGTAAAAATGTGTAGAATTGAGCAAAAAGCCAAGACAAGATAGAAACAAAGACTTAGCAAAAATGTGAAGAAAAAGAGATGAAAATGTGTAATTCTCTTATGAAATTCTCGCGCTCGCGATGCATCTCTTTGCAGCACGATGAGGCTTGCATGGCAGCTCGATACTAACATATCATGGCGCGATGGAACGCGTTTGGATGTCACACAAATTTCTATTTAAAGGCACTTTTTGATACTTTTGGGAGTTCTGAAACCTGGAGATAAAATGACGGCTAGGAATATTAAAGAGGCGAATTTGGAGCATATTGGAGTCATTGGAGAACAATTCTTCCATAAATTTTAATGATAAAGACTTTTTGGGAGTTCTGAAATCTGGAGATAAAGTGATGGCTAAGGATATTCAAGAGGTGAATTCGGAGCATATTTGGGTCATACTAAAAACCTCCTAAATCCCATCCAATTGCCATGCTTAAATAATTTATTTATAGTTTAATGGAGTTTGTCTTCCTACTAAAATGTACCACATTTTCCTGAAGTTTAGCATGAAACCCTGTAAAAATTTTAGCATGCATGTAGTTTTCGACAAAGTGTCTTGTTTATGACCCAAGGTTGTGACCCAATTCAATTTAAGACAATGCGCACTATTCATAAGTGACAAATGAATGGTAGACTTAAAGCGTAAACTCGGTTCTTAGTACGCGAAAGCGACAAGTTCCCGTTAAAGTGTTCCTTTCTATAAGTAGAAAATATTGCTCCGTAAGTAATTCTATCCATATGTAACTGGAACGCTGTCTGATATATGTGAATTACATTCGAATCTGTTGTTTTTTATCTGCTATTTACTTTAACATCCATTTACTTTCTTGCACTGCACTCATATCAAATATTCTCAATCGACTTAGATAAGCACCTTAGCAATAAAGTTAATAGATTGACGATTGGTCTCTATAGTCCGATAATCTTATATATTACTTCGATAGGCTGTGCACTTGCAGTTTTATTTTAGACTCTGTTTACAGACCCGTCATGTAGGGTGGCACCATCTCACACACAATCCCTTCTTTATCTCATAACATGTTGAAGTCTTTCGACACATATTCTCCACCACCACCAGTCTTCAGAACCTTGAGCTTTAAACCACTTTGCCTTTCGACCATATATTTAAACTTGGAAAATACCTCAATCACTTCACGTTTATTCTTGATCAGGTAAGTCCACAAGTTTCGATTGAAATCATCAATGACGTTGACAAAGTATTTGTTACCTTCATTCGAATCCACTTGGATTAGACCACATACATCATAGTATATGACTTCAAGAATTGCCTTTGATTTTCTTCCTGCATCCTTGCTGAAGTTGTTCTTGTGTTGATTCACATTCACACATTCTGCATATACTTTATTTGGAATGTCGATTTCTGGTAATCCTGAAACCATATATATTTTTTCAAATCTCTAATGTCTTTAAAGTTGAGATGGCTAAGTCGATAGTGCCATATCCATTCATCTATACTAGCTGTAGTTGCAAGGCACTTGTGCTCCATCATATTAAGTTTAATATTGAAGGTTCTATTATGAGACATATGAGCCTTCAATATTAACCTTCCACTTGAGTCGATAACTCTCATCATATTGTATTCAATCGACACCTTGCATTTCTTTTCAGCCAATTGCCCTATGCTGAGCAAATTGCTCTTCACGTCTGGTATGTACAACACATTAGAAATTACTGACCCTTTTCCATCTTTCCCCATAATCAGAACATCTATAATATGTTCAGGAGCTAGAGTATTGTCATTTAAAATTTTCACCATGGCCTTCATTAAGGATTTTATGTTGACAAACTAGTCTTTCCTTCTAGACATGTGTGATAAGCATCTCGAGTCCAAGTATCATTGGTCCTTGAATCTCTCTTCATCTCTTGTTGTGACCATCATCATTATCTCTTCTTCTTCATGCTTTATAAACTTTGTATCACTTTCTTGATTATCTTGTTTTTTTTTGGAAAATCACTAGCATGATGGTTCTGATAACTGAAACATTGTATGTGACTTTTGTCAGGTTTTCAACCACCTTCTATTCCTCAACTTGCAGCTATACCTATTTTGTTGCTTTGGTATATGGACTTTCTCTGATTCGACCAGTTTCCTTCTTGCTGATTTCGACTAGTTGAATTGTTGTAGCCTCCTTTACCTTTGTTTCTATTCTAACTTCCTTGCCTTTCTTTTTTCTTTTGTTGGCTGAGCCTGCAAAGCCACATCGCTCTTCGACTTACTTTCAACTCTTTCATCCATTCTTTGTTCATGAGATTCAAGTGTCCCTTGAAGCTCTTCCTATGTCAATGTTGATAAATCTTTTGACTCTTCTATGGCTACCACCACGTGGTCGAACTTTGGAGCCAATGAGCTCAAGATCTTTGCCGCAACTGATCTTGATGTCAACACTTCTCCACATACCTTGATTTGATTCACCAGTTTCATAACCCTAGTGGAGAAATCAATTATGCTTTCACTTTCTTCCATTTGAAGCAATTCATGTGTTCTTTTGTGAGTTTGTAACCTTACCTCTTTCACCTTTTCTGCACCTCCAAAACTCTTTTCTAGAATTTCCCAGACTTCTTTCGCTGATTCAACATCACTCAACTTCTCAAAATTACCTGGATTAACACATTGATGAATTATAATGAGCGCTTTATAATTTTTCTTCTTCAATTCTTTGTGTGAGCCTTTTCTTCATTCGTTGTGTTTTATGCAAGTGATGTTACTCCTTCTTTCACAAGAGCCCAAATATCTTGATAACAGATAACCACTTTCATCTGCTTGCACGAATTCTCATAATTCAAAACCTTCAGAATAGGGAGACTCGCCGAAAAATGCTCATTCAGATGATTCATTGTCGTCGTGATTTTCTTCCCATGAATCTCTCAGCCAGTGCTTTAGATACCAGATATTAGAATTAAACCCAAAACTTTGAGTAATTCTTTAACGCTACACTATGACAATGAAAGAAGGAAGAAAGAAAACTTAGAAGAAGGGTGAATTAGGGTTTGAATAAAATAAGAGGAGGAAGAAGAATATTTTCTGCAGAGTTTCTCCCTGCTTTCAAACTGAAATTATTCTTGGCAAACTGCAAGTATTCAACGTTATACAAAATAAGGGCTATTCCCTCTATTTATAGTTTTAGGTTGCTTTCTCCATGAGGAAAAGCCTAAAACTACAGAAGCCCAAAGTACCTATTTTGGTATAAATCAAAATCCTGTGTCAACAAATCTGCTTCGACACTTCGACACCTAAAACAACTTGACACACATTAGACTATTTCGACACACCATTGTTTCTGTCGAGCAACATACTACTTCGACGCAAGGAATTACAATCTCAACAAATCTTCGTAAATCTCAAGTGTCAAAGACAGATATCACATATTTAACATATTTTGTGATAATTGAACTATTCTCGGAATTTCGATTTTATAATATTAATCATGCAATATGACAAACAACCAAGTAATATATATATAAAATAAAATAACCAACCAATTCAACAAACACTCCAACAAACAAATTACTTTCATGAATAAGGAAGTTTCTAAGAATGACTTTGTCTTCATTCAGAAAGTTAGTTTTCACATTGAACCAACTCAATGACTCATAATTACAATATACAAACACACACAGCGTAAAAAAATATAAAGGACTGTAGTCGAGGAAAATGCATTATCAAGTTGCTTCATGGACTATTGCTGCATCAATCAATCTGGGACTTTCCTTCTTCCTCTATACCCAAAAATTCAAATGAAGAATTCAAAGCATTCTGGAACAATTCGTCATTACTAAATGCCAATTTTATAATCTTTTCGTATTTATTTTTCGCATCCAAGAGCCCCCGCTCAAATTCAGCATGATCCTTCAATCTTTTTGGATCCTTATTTAGCTGTTTAAGGGACTCGTGGATGTGTGAAGTCATCGCTTCACATATTTTCAAGAGACCATCATTAACACGGCGGAACAAGTTATACATTGTACCCAAATCCTCGTATTTATCATCACAAAGCATGTTTACTAGCCCAGAGTTCTCCATACGGATTAACGTAATCATGTGATTCTCAATCATCTCTTTCTCGATCACATCGGTAATCTTCTTTTCAGTCTTAGGGTCCAAGTAATGTCTCACTCTCTCTATTTCCTCATTCAGACACCTCTCAGCTTTCTTGAGATAATCCCCGCATTCACAACACTCAATAAGTTTAAGGGATTCAGCCTTGTAGAACTCAGCTGAACCTTGCAGAAACGGAGTCTCGAATTCTTGTTCATAAACAAAAGGACCTAAATCCATCAGCACCTTTGTTATGTTTCTAATCAGTTCTACGTTAACATCTTCCCCGACACGCTCGCTATATACTAATTCCAAAAGCGTACTCGATAGTCGAGTCCTTATCTGGTTTGAGTAAATAACATTTTCTCTCCACAGGTTTAGGCCAAGTTCATAAACATTTGTCTTCTGGGTGCTTGGGACATAGGTTCTATCCATGTACATCAGCATGTCTCTAATCATATGTAAAGCCTTATTATAATCATTCCATTTTCTGTTTAATTCTTCGAGAAAGGAACCTCCTTCTGCGGCTTCAACAGATCCGGCTATCTCATTAAGATGAGAAGTCATGGTGGCAACTAGTCCAGAATATAGCTTTTCGCCGAACTTGTGAAGAATCATATTGTAAGCATGTCTAAATCCACAATATATCAGAAAAATGAAAATATTATAACTAGCCAAATAAACATGAATATGCAGTTAAAAAGTTATTGAATATAACCTGTAAAGATCTTCGAAATCAAGATGACTAGTATTGTGGATGAATAAATCATTGATTGCATGTTCAAGAATGTTCCATGTCTTGTCAGCATAGTTCTGATCCTTGATGTCTCGGTATTTGAAAGCCTCTATCTGGAATTTTCTGTTCTGGTTACTCATATTCTCCTTAAGCTGAAGAGATGTTCTTGAAACAGATTCATTTATAACAAGAAAAATACTACTTTAATAGAAAGTAGACTGAAAAAGACGACTTTGGTGAATGACTTTCACACACACATGTATCTTCTGCGAATCTCAAGGTTATTTTCCACAATATGTAAACAATGATTTGTTTTAAGACTCTATTAACTTTAAAATTGTTGAATTTTGACTCCAATTTCAAATCTTCTCTTAGGTTATATTATTCTCTATCATATTTTTATTTTAAACTCAAACTCGTAAACTGTTTAATGTTAACTGATTTTTATTCTCACTGTCTGTTTAAACTAATCTATTAATTGAATATCCTTTAAAAAAAATCTATTAGTCGAAAATTTTTCACAACCCAATTCAATGTAGAAATATAGTGGACTAGTTTGTGTTTTTTTCTTTTTGGGTTGCTCTTCATCGGTGAAGAGCCACCCTTAGAAAACTCAAAAATACCCTGAAAATAATATGGAAGTTAAAAAATACTTCTTAAATGAGCTATCATATTTTGTCAAAAAAATAATACGGAAGTTAACCTTCATATTAAAGGAAGGGTGAGTCTGTAGATTAAGTTTCAGACTAACTCTTGGACACATTTTAAACTCGTGATAATGTGTTTATTTCACAATTTCGGTAATATTACGGAAGTTAAGTTTCGTATTAACCTCCAGGACAGTAAATTTCCATCGTGAGCATATTTTAGTAAACCTTATATAATTCAATCAAACAATACATTGACCACAGAATACAATCCAAAATACCATATATAATTCAATCAAATCATACACTTATGTCATTCTTTATTTTGAAATTTGGTAAATAAGTGCTAGTCTTCCAAAAACAAAGATATTTGATTTACTTACAGGATCGACTAGATTGATCCTAGAACGATGTGTTTAGTTTGATGATCCATGTCTTTTGAATGTTCATTTTCTCAAATGTTATGGTTAATTTGTAAGTAATGGTAACATTGTACGAAGTAAAAATAAGAAAATAAAGAGATTTTGACTTAAATGTAAAAGGAATTAAAAGAACTTTGATAAAGATAAATTGACAATTGAATAAAACTTTGTGAATCATATGTACATTCTCAGAAAACTATTTTTTCGGCAAACGTTGGTACTTTGAGTGATATTGAATATTTGTACAAAATTGAACAAATTAAATCCTAACGCTAAGATTCTAATTTATACTAAGTCAAAAGTAACTGCTATCAATGGTCTCTTCTCCATAAATTAACACGTTTCACTCGGCATGTCTTCCAATTATCTCCAGATTACACGTGTCTCCTATTTGAAACTGACAAAGGACGAAAAACAATTATCTCTTATTTAAATTTAAATTAACTTCGTCGAGAGCAACCTTTGTATCGTCTCCGTCGAATCATGACTTAAACTTAGAAAATATTTCTAAGTCCTAACTCCCAACCAACAACTTCCTCTTACACAAGGACGACTTCGACTAACATTTCTTTGCAAACTCTTCTTGCCGAAATCTCACAATATCTTCAAAGATATTGTCTTTCTTACTTATCGTAGTAAATTAAACTTGGTGTCGAAACTTTCAGGTAACTATAATTCAATCAAAATACCATTTATTAAGTCAAAATGCAAACCATACATTCACTACTACAAAAAGCGCTTCTAACTTTGAACGCGAAATGCATTTTACCTCAGCAAAAGAATCGAGGTAACGAAAGGCGTCATGAAAACTAATGACTTAACATCTCGGTTTTTAAAACACCGAGGAAAAGGTTTATTATGGCATGAGTTCGAATCTCAGTTTCTGCATTTTTATTATTTACAAAAACTAGCACCTTTTTTTATCTCAATTTATCATAAAAACCGAGGGGTCATTAGTTTTTTTTAATAAAACTCGATACATTGTTTACAAATAATATTACATTAATTATCCATGAAGATCATATGTTGGATCTTCAATTCCTTGATATTCTGGGCAAGATCAAATACTGAGAACCTCTTTTCTCAAAACAAAACAAAAGGGTTTTTTTAAAGGATATTCTCTAAGGATCTTGCATGAATTTGTTTATGGTGAAAAAATAGGTATGATAATTAATGTCAATAATAAAAAATAATTTCGGTATAAATAAAAATTTAATAGCACAAACCTTGAACCCATTTGATTTTATACTCTTGCAATCCATCGAAGAGAACTTTTCCAAGTTTTCTTATGTTTCAAGCGCCTCATATGTTTCATTTAGATTTCTCATAGCGTAAGAGAACTTATATAATAGACCTCCCTTATAATCCCTCGTTTTGTTTAAAAACCTAGGGGTTAGTGTAAAATATATATTTTTTCCAAAAATGGTTACATTATTTACCCAGAATATCAAAAATACATTGTATACAACAAATCTTTGCTGAATATAAAGATTGTTTACCCAAATTATACAAAATGCAGCATGTCCAGGTCCCATAGAAGGTGGTAGAGATCCATCTTAAATGTCATACATGCCTTCATCAAGATCGATTGTTGATGATATGATTATCACTGCTTTCACTAGCGTATACAATTTGCATGCTTGGAATGCATTCAACTTCTAATCAGGTGTTTGTTCCAAAAATTGGAAAATATTTTTTAGCACTTGCAATCCATCAATAAATACATTTAGGAATAAGTCATAATTGTTCAAAACCTTAAACAACAACAACAACAAGAACAACAACAACACCATTGTTTGAGATGAATTGCAAAAGTTGAAAAACATATTTTATTCAAGGTAGAAGAACATTTTTTTTCAGTTTTGCAATCCATCCTACAAAAATAATGCATTCGACGGTGGGGCGGCTACAAATAAGATAATATTAGGGTGAAATCTGTTCTACCGATTATTTTATAGTAAAATCTGATTATTTTATCCCTCAGTTTATCAAAGAAACCGAAGTATTAAATCATTTATGTTATAGTTATTAACAAATAAAAATATAAAGTGCATTAGCTGGGATTTGAAGCATGTCCTGAATGGTATATCACCTTAGTGTTTATAAAAATTGAGGTAACAAGTTATTTATATATATGAAGCAACAACAATAGGGAATCTAGGAATACACTACAAATACCCAAAGTGGTACATGACTCATAAGTCGTGACCCATAAGCCACCCATCTGAATTAGAATGATATCTCATCGCAAATGTGTGTCTCATGGTGATCGTTGTACGGTGTGAAGTTTATATCATCTGCCAAGATACAGTCAAGATAAACCAGAACGACTCGATCGCTTGATTCCCTCTGAGTGAGATGGAGGAGAAAGCATGTGGCAAAGTCTCAATGTAGTCACCCATATATGCTCAGTCGGAAAGACGTTGAAAGTGCTGGAGGATCCATACCTGAAAATGGTTTAGATTAAATATAAGTAACAGTGTAACGCATGTGTTACGAAATATTAGTAACAGTAAATGTTCAAATATATTACCGTAAATATGGTGTTACTTGTTGTCATATGTCTAGTCTCCCATAAAAAAACTTTCCCTAACATAGAGTGGAAGTAAACCAAACAAGAGACCCATCAATTATAATCATGAATCCTTTCCAAGTCAATCATGTATCTCAGGTAGATGATATCGACATAGTGTGCACTTTTGTCCACAAATATGGATGTACCAATCAAATACAAGAGGTGTGACCTTAATGCACATACTAGATGATGTGCTACCTGTGCATCATAACCACCAACATCAATTATTGTATCCATGTGGTATATGTACAAACTATACAAAAATCCAAACCTAGCATGACACCTTTTGGTGTCGTCTATCTCCTGTTGGGAATCACTTAGGTCAGTTCCTAAACTTCACCACCATCTCCATTGTGCCAGGTCTAGTGAGTATGGAGTATGTGGGATGACACATCATCAAGTGAGATGGACATCTCATCGATAGAAAGATGGAATGAAGGAGTATCTGAGTGTCATCTCTCTATGAAATTAGACAACAAACCATGGCTAATAAACGTATATCCAATACTGCATAATTCTTGTAGTCCAGATAGCTACATGACATCTTGAAACCATGATTCAATAGGTTACGGTAGTGTCGCAATCTTCTCGCTGTGATTGATACATATTAATGACTCAAAATGCTATAAAAATACATCAATCTTAGAAAGTTCAAATCTTATAACACATTTGTTTAAAGGAATAAATATATTTTTTACCTTTCCATCCCACACGGGCCTAGCAGCATGATCTGCATACATACTAAATATTAAGGTGTCTAAGGGACCTTCTAGAAAAACATCATAAACGACCATAATATGTTGGACTTCTAGGGCTTGTAAGGCAGCAACAGGGGACTCATGTCTCCAGGAGGAAGACGTCGGAGACACGTGAAATTCGAAAGACATTACTTCTGTATCAAATGAAGTGGAACCAATGTTTGTATGAGAGGTAATGCTAGGCCACTCTACCATTTAAGCCCTTAGTAAATATACAATTAAGCTCTCACTCAAACCAAAGAACCTCACTTAGACTCAAGAGTACTCTCGAAGCATTATGGCTAAATATATGTGAGAAAAACAAGAGATTTAGTGTAAATGATGAGAGAAATTAAAGTGAGATCAAAACTCATTTTTCTAGATGTTAAAAAGTGATAAAGAAACTATTTGTCTATACGCCAAGGTATGGTATAAATTTTGGAAATAATCCATGGACAAAATTAATGTCATTGTTGATTAGGCTAATTGATTATTAACTTTCTATAGTCGATTTCTCGAGATACAAATAGAAGGTTTTGATATTTAGTTATTACCAATCCTTATGAGACTGCCCAAATCAATTTTAGAATTAACTTAATGAAAATATTCGGTTAGGTCTAATAGATTATTTAGTTATAAAAGGTATATACCACATCCAACTCCCAATTATTACCCTATTTGATGAATATATTGAGTGGCTTGGTTATCATTCTAACATTTACAAGGTGGTTGGTTCAGTATTTGTGATGATCGCTCTATATGAGGTTGATGATGGCTACATGCAATAGTATTATAGGGTATCACTTCCTTGTTACCCCTCCTCAAGAGTAACACGAAGTCGTGCCTGCTTTAATCTATGATGCATGACCTTAGATATGAGGTTATCAATGATAGTTAGCTCACTACAACATATCCAACAAGTAAATGATGATGAAGACGACCACCAATTTAGGTACTTATTTCGCGCATCATACTTATTTTAGAGAAGACCATTAATTTAAAATTCATTTATTATTATGTATTATTATGAGCGTTGGATTATGTAATATTGACATGGATTTTGAGACTTATGTAATAATTATGTAACATCAACAACATCTAATAAATATAACTTCAAGAAAATCTAACAAAATATAGAAAGCATATAAGACTATCATAAGCTAGTAATGTTCAGCTTCCATATATGCAAACACAATAAATAAAATTATCAACTAAGTTAATGTCATACCAATAATCTCAAAATCAGGTTGTATGAATTTGTTAGTCTTGTATGTGTTGTCCATAATCAACACAATAAAAAATCCATAATCTTTTTCTACTCCAATATATATATATATATATATATATATATATATATATATATATATATATATATATATATATATATATATATATATAATATGCATCCTCTATTAGCATAAACAAATATTAAATATTAGCTATAGGACCTTTGATCTTTTTTTTATTGCATATTCTTATGTTTATATATTTGTCTTATCTGAGTGGCATTCTTAAGATGTTGATCATACAATGACACAAGTATGTGTTTGGGTGGAATATAACTCTTTGTCAAATAAATAACATATTTATGCTTATTTGCACTTATACACCCCACAAATGTATAACCTTTATATCTATCAAGTAAACCATGGTTCCGAAATCCATATTTTACACCAATCTTCCATCTTGAACCATTTTAAAACTGTGTTGACTAGATTTTGAACAGACAACCACATTTTTAGTAGAACTTTGTGTTGCACTATCTTATTTCTTGTACTCACCACTTATATCTTAACCCATTATTAATTTCTTGTTTCTCCTTTTTTTTCTAGTGTCGGTATCTGATCAAGAAATGATAATAATCACTTTATGTTTGATTCTTACCTCATTACCCCACCTTATTACCCCTTCTTGTGTATCAAATTTTTCTGTACTTTGGAGTGTATAATGATGTGTACACATGTTTGATTTTTATCGCATAGTAAAGAGTTCTACATATTTGTAAAAAAAAAGTAATATGCCAAAATACTTATAAGTAATTTATCATATGAACAATGTGAGACATACTGGACACTACAACGGTTAAGGGCTACTAAAGCGCTTTTTTTGGGCTACTAAAGCGCTGCCAAAGCCAGCGCTGCCGTAGGTAACAACAGCGCTTTTGAAACTCCAAAAGCGCTCTCGTAGCCCCCCTATAGCAGCGCTTTTACCAGAAAAGCGCTCTCGTATCCCCCCTATAGCAACGCTTCTTCCATAAAAGCGCTCTCGTAGCCTACCATATAGCAGCGCTTTTATCTTGAAAAGCGCTCTCGTATCACCTCTATAGCAGCGCTTTTTCCAGAAAGCGCTCTTGTACCCCCCTATAGCAGCGCTTTCGTAGGTTGCGCATTTATTTTTTATTTTTTATGTTTTTTTTATCTTAGGCAGCACTTTTAGTTAGAAAGCGCTTTCGTAGGTGGGCCTTTAAGAGCATTTTTTAAAAGCGTTGTCGTTGCTAAACGCAGTATTTTAAAGTGCAACCTGTAATTTAAGCCTCCCAGTTTGACCTGTAATTTATTTTCAACCTGTAATATTTTCAACCTGTAACATATTTTCAATCTGTAATATTTTCAACCATATGTAGGACAATATATACCAATATAATACCATTATATACTATGGATAAAATACCATTATATACCAAAATAAAATATATACACCATTAATATAAGCCCGAAATCCGTGTCCTCTGCATAATCACATGTTTACTAACAGATACATATAACTAAATCATCAACAGAATATAAGCCCGAAATTCTCAAAATCCGACGAGCGCACGGTCCTGGTCCTGTAAAGTATGAATAGAATAACACGGTCAATTAAAACAGTTCCCACACAGTTTCAAAACAGTCCCCACAACACACAGTAATGTATTCATAAAACTTTTCACACAATATTATATTCATACCTATATGAATAGTCGCCGAATATAAAAGTGACACAATTCCTCTTTGATTTCTTCCAACTTAAGTTTCGTGTAAGAAGCAGCATAGTAGTCATCAAAGTACTACATAACAAAAACATAATATCCATGATTTAGTTAAATGTAATAAATTATAAGAAACTATCCTAAGTTATAAATCCATACCGTGATTGGAATCTCTAATTGATTCCTTTGAAGGATTTCTTTCAAAAACCTCAAAACAAAGTATGTGCAATCTGTACTGTTTCGCTGTTGTGGACACTACATAGAAAAACAAATAAGATTTTTTAGTTGTCTTGTTTTATCAAGTAGCATAACTATTAATAGAAAAATTGTAAAAATTAATGTACTTGCACTTTGATCCAAGTAATGTTGTTTGATTTAGTCCGGGATACTTGTGCGTCTCTTTGACTTCGGAACACTTGTATTGATCTAACAAAAATATAAAAACATATATTTAGATCTATCTCACAAATAATTATTGACTTTGATTATTATTTTTTAGATCACTCTTATGGAACTAGTATAACTTATTTTTTAATATATAAATTCGATTGAATCCATAGTTTTAGATCACATCATTATCTATAAATTGAGTCCTATAACACATCTAAACTCCCATCAATACAATTTTATAAATTGACTTTGATTCTTATTTTTTAATATATAAATTCGATTGAATCCATAGTTTTAGATCACATCATTATCTATAAATTAAGTCCTATAACACATCTAAACTCCCATCAATACAAATTTACAAATACTTTATAACAAATAGCAAGAGTACAAGCTAATCATGAAATCCATAATCCTATCATTTGCTCAAAACTTGTAACAAGACCTCAGTGCTAGAAAACATTGGAACTAAATACCTAATATGTTTTCAGTACAAAATCCTATTAAACTCTACCAACAAGAACTCACTGCTCGTCCAACAGTTTGATTCTCCTACATATTTAGGGCTAACATAAATACTGGCCAGCGATAAGTGTAAAGAAACTCAAATATAAAGTTTTATTTTCTTTTCAACTTGAAACATAGAATGGGATGAATAGATTTAAACAAAACCAAAAGAAATGTCATAGGCACGATGAAGAATACCTGGTAAAGAATCAAGGAAACAAGAATGTTGTCGAGTGAATGCAGAACGGAGCCGTTTGCCATTTGCGAGGCGGTGAAGGAGAAGACGAAATTCAGAGATGGAATCAACGTAAACCAGTTCCTATGGTGACAGTATAGTCAAAATTCAGAATCAATTTCGTGGAAGGCAGATATTTTCGTGGAGATTTTCGTGATTTCTGAGAAGTTAGGTTTACGTTTGGGGAAGAAGAAGCTGGTATATCGTGATTTTTGAAAAACTTAATAACCTACGAATGTTTTGTTTTAAAAAATTTAATTTTAAATAACCTACGAGAGCGCTTTTTTAAAGCGCTTTGGTAACCACCCATATACCAGCGCTTTTTAGATAAAAAGCGCTTTGGTAACCTACACCTTTACCAGCCTATAGCAGCGCTTTGGTAACCAGCCTATAGCAGCGCTTCTACAAAGCGCTTTGGTAACCAGCCCTATACTAGCGCTTTTTAAAAGCACTCTCGTATCCCCCCTTTACCAGCGCTTTTTTTCACCTGTTTATAGTTTTGTTTTTAGCGCAACCCTATAGCAGCCCTTTTCATAAAAGCGCTTTCGTAGATGCGCTGTTAAAAGACAAAATTGACGTAGTGGGATAAGTTAAATTTACGTGTTTCGATGAACTTTACTTCCTGAATAACTAATATGGTGAGCAATTCTAAACACTTCATAAAATATGGTGAAATTGACACATACTAGAACACTAAGAATGAAGTTATCCTAAAAATTACATAGAATTCTGCTCCATTTTTTTTAATTAATGCAAACAATAGAATATAAGTATGT
Organism: Vicia villosa; assembly: GCF_029867415.1. Classification (NCBI taxonomy): domain Eukaryota; kingdom Viridiplantae; phylum Streptophyta; class Magnoliopsida; order Fabales; family Fabaceae; genus Vicia; species Vicia villosa. Next base: position 91,918,250 of record NC_081181.1, on the reverse strand, counting down.
GTGCATTTTATTCCATCCCCTCTTATTTAATATTAATGACAAAATAAGACTTAAAATCTTGATAGAAAGAAAAGGTAGACAAAATACTTCTTTTACTTAAAAGACTTTTTGGCAATGTTAGTTTTTAAATTTATATTATGATTTATAACTTATAAATTTATTTATATATTTAAAAACCATTTTTTTACGAGTTTGAGTTTGTAACTTATTTTGATAAACTAATTCAAGTAGTATATTGTTTTGTTGGACAAATATAATAGATAGCTAATAAGCTAACTTTAGTTGATATCTTATAAACTAACTGATGTCTAATAGAAAATAAACTGATTAAATGAATTTGTAGTGTTCAGTAAAATTAATAGTAAAATAAGTGATTGTACTAACTTACCAAAATATAAAATGACAAAAAATAATTAATTTAAATTTATTTAGGATAACAAGATTAAAGTGAAAAGAAAACAATTATGAATTATAAACTTTAAAATATAACTACTTAAATTAGCTGATAAAAATATTAAATGGATGAAAAATTATATTCAATTGTATAGATATTTTCTGATAGAACAATGGATCGGTTAAAACGTCATTTTTCATCATGTTCACAAGATAAAACATTTGTATTTATCATTTTCACAAGATAAAACATTTGTATTTTACCTCCCCGAAACAAACAAGCTAATTCAATTCTATGCAAGATACCTATACAGTTTTCTGTCTCTATTATCTCTCTCCATAAATTCCCTCTCAATAAGAGACTCAATCCGTTTCTTCACATCGGTTATATTTGCGAGGAATCGCGGCTGTAACAGCTTTGTGACCTCAGCTATAAGATTGTTATGATCAAGTTGCTTCCTAGCTTTCATAATCCTTACTATTACTGAGTCAATTTGCAACTTCCGGTCCTCTTGTACTTTTTGTCGAGTTTCCAGTTTCTCTGGTTCCGATTCCTTTGTTGCAACTACAGTTCCTATTTTTACCTTATACAGTTTGCTACTGAAGTTGTCATTAAAAAAGAATGCATCATCCTCACTGACATCTTTAGTCATAGGCTCCTTCCTAAGGACATTTCTTCCCTTAACCAAAGCCAAAGATTGCAGACACCTCTTCAAATCTGAAGCTGGAATCTCAGTCGCCTGCTCAATTTCCATTAAACAGCATGAGAACACACATTTGATAGGTGGAAACATTTAACTCGTGTCTCTGACCTTTTCCGAAAGTAGCTTTTAAGTCTGCTGTGCCCATATTAGTTTGCCATGTCAATCTCCTGCCAGTATAAATGCCGAGGTAATATGACTGAAATTTCTCGCAAAGTTCCAACATTTCCACCGGAAGGTTACATGCCACACTAGCAAGAGATGGCCAAGACCCTGTCGTTAGAATCTGCACAGTAAGTGTAGGACCATCACCTAACTCAGGGTGGCGGGCATAAAAGCCCTGCATTGTGTCTAAAGAGGTTTTCATGTCAGTAAACATGCCCTCTAATTTTGAGGAAAATTGGAATCCACATTCTGTCTTGAGCTTGACTATGAAACTCCTCTCAGCATCATTAGAAACTGTTTTTCCAGACAAAAGTCGCTTTGCCAGATGCTGTTTGTAATACTTCTCAAACACATCTTTTTCATCCAAGTACTGGAATAGGATCATCACTTTGTCAAGAGTAACCTCAATATCACCCTCGCTAACTCCCTTTAGACCCTTTCGAAACTTACCATCTATAAATAGTGAAATGAGCTCTGGAGAACGGGAGTTCAAGTTAATGAAATATTTAAATGATAAATTCAAAGCATCTCGGAACAACCTGTCATTACTAAACGCCATGTTTAGAATCTTGTCGTATTTATCTTTCTCATCCAAGAGCCTCTGCACAAATTCAACCGGATCCTTCAACCTTTCTGGATCAGTCACAAGCTGCTTACCGGACTCTTTCATGTGTGAAATCATCACTTCAATTATATTCGGGAGACCATCATTAACACGACCGAACAAGTTATACATTCTCCCCAAATCTTCATATTTATCATCACAAAGCATGTTAACTAAGCCAGAGTTTTCCATGTGGATTAATCTCAGCATGTGATTTTCAATCATCTCCTTCTCCACCACATTAGTAATCTTCTTTTCAGTCCTAGGGTCCAAGTAATGGTTCACTCTATCCATTTCCTCATCCAGGCGCCTCTCAGCTTTCTTGAGATAATCCCCGCAATCACAACACTCAATATATTTCTGGGATTCAAACCTGTAGAAATCAGCTGAAACTTGCAGAAAATGAGTCTCAAATTCTTGTCTATAAACAGGACCTAAATCCATCAGCATCATTGTTATATTCCTTATCAGTCCTCTATTAACAACATCCCCAAGACGCTCACTGTATACTAAATCCAAAAGCATACTCAACAGTCGAGTCCTTATCTGGTTTGAATGAATAACATTTTCTCTCCACAGGTTCAGGCCAAGTGCATAAACTCTGGGCTTCCGGGTAATTGTGGTATAAGTCCTGTCCATGTACATCAGAATGTCTCTAATCATTTCTAACGCCTTATTATGATCAATCCATTTTCTGTTGAGTTCTTCCAGAAAGGAAATTCCTTGAATGGCTTCAATAGATCTGGCTATCTCTTTGAGATGAAAAGTCATGGTGGCAACCAACCCAGTGTATAGCTTCTCACCAAATTTGTGAAGAACCATACTGTAAGCATTCCTAAATCCACAAAATAAAGACAATAAAATATTAGATGATAAAGTACAATATCCATTTGATGTGCACATGTCAGTAGGAAAATTTGTAAAGCAAGATCATCTTATTTGCAAAAGCAATTCATTATTTCAGATTTATAAACTATTAATTCAAAGAGAGGACAGTAATGAAAGTAGACCACAAAGTCTAACAAGTATCTACATCAGCTAGCATAAACTGGAATAGCAGCCAGTATTACCCAGCAAAACTAGGACAGTGTCGTGGTTTTCTTAGTGAAATCCTCTATACTATAGAGCCGCTATCCCCGCTATTTGACAACACTAGGTAACTTCAGGCAGACAATATTTGTTTACATGACTACATTTACAATTGAAATGTTTATAAAGGAAAAAAAAAAAAAGCATAAAACATCACATAAATCTAATAGATCTCTATTTCCTTTTTTGAAGCCTACAGCCTTCACACAAGGATGGCATGCTACAAAAGGAATCACTCCAAGCAAGAAAGTGGGTGTTTTACAAAGTCATCATAATCTGAAAGCAGCTTATGGCAATATAAGTGACACTTTTAAAATAAAAAAAAAAAGATAATAAGTGCTTATCAAAATAAACGTTTATGAATAAGCTTGCATAAGCTATTTTTATAACATTCGATAAAATAAACTTATACTGTTTTTATATATATTCCAAGATATTTTCGCAAGCTATTTTGGAAAAGTTATGAAAAAGAAACTCAAAAAAGTTTCAGAAATATGTCATAAGCCGTTTTGGTTCAGACTACCAAACAGTTTCACAAAACTTATGCCAATAGATAAGTTCCAATAAGTTAATCCGAACAGGCATGTAATCTGAAAACAGCTTATGACAATAAGTGATATGGAGGAACTAATCAAAATCGTTTTCGTAATTTCGTCCAAATATTTATGCAAGTAAGTACTTAAGCCATAAGATAAGCAAATAAGCTCTTCCAAATATCCCCTAAGAATGCAAAATCATGATCAAAATCAATCATCATGATGATAATAATAATAATAACAACAACAAATAAAACAAAGTTTTCTAAGAATCAACAACAGTAAGCAAAAGCATGAAGAAAAAAAAAACCTGTAAAGCTCTTCAAAACTGAGAGTACTAGCGTTCTGATTATATATCTCATGAATTGCATGTTCCAGAATGTTCCAAGTATGGTCAGCATATCTCGGATCCATGATAACTCTCTGCTTGAAAGCCTCAAGAAATGAGAAACTGCGAAACGATGCTTCGTTTTTTCTTTGGTTTAACGGTTTGCAGTTGAATGAAGTTCAGCCTTCAGCGGGTTTTATACTTATGAAGTTCGGTTTGGTTCAACGGATATACACAGAGAGGTAGAAACGGGAAATGGAAAATTTTTAAATTTTTGGTATGGTATGATTTAAATACCTTATAAAGTTTAATTAAAAATGTATATAGTTGTTTTTATTAGTAATTTGACGAATATGGTATTCTGTTAAAGAAATATAAATGGTAAAGAATAATTAAAAAATAAATAGTAAATGAAAATAAAAGGAAAAAAATAAAAAATAAAAAGAATATAATCACGTATTTTAAGTAAAATATTGTAAATAGCAGGATTTATGTACCAAAAAACACAGCAATATTCATGTATTTTCTTATAAAAATAGTAACTACTCTATTTGAAGGAGAGGAAAAATACAAAGAATCGAACAAATTACTATAAAAATACTTTTTTTTTTGAAGAAATATATAAAAATGTGTTTTGGATTGGGCCTATGATTGACCCAACATCGGACAGGGTCCAATCCAGCGAAGTTAACATGAAGGCCTAACAAAATATCCACTTGTTCATAATTGTTAGGAGCGTCACAGCCACGTGTCCCACGTAGAGCACGTGGTCAACTGCTCACCGAAAGATTCGGTCTTCCTCCTTCGAACCTTACGGGCAGTCTATTCAGGATAGGAGTCATATGCTTACTCTGCCCTACCACGTAGGATCCTGGCAGTCTCTTGTTTTGGGCCTCCACGATCCAACCCAAAATAGCAGATCTTGGTCCAGCGTTGGGGACTATAAATACCATTTTTCACAAGAGGGTCGTGTAATCATTCACTTCCATTCTACATACTAGCTTTCTCACTCTGAACCTCATTTTGGCATCAGAGTGTCTTGCAGATACTCCTTCTTCTTCTTTGGACCGACGAGAATCACGTTGCAAGCCTAAATGATTGCCTGATCCCGGTACAACCAATGGCGTCGTCTGTGGAAATTTATTTGCTTCATCGTCTTCTCCAGAATTACATCAAAGCAATCCAATATCAACCTACCGATCACAATGGCCAGCCAACACGGAGACAACGTGAACCCTTTCCTCGTCACCGAAAACCACAAAAACAATGGGACAACTGGTCCCGAGCAAGGTGACGCCAGGGACGGGCAACCCTTCTCTCCCTCATCCAAGGACACAGACTATAACTCCGCCCAACAACATCTCCTCGGTGACATCTATCAAGAGATCCTTGTGCCGCATAACGCAGACCCGACCACTGCGGCCCTGCTCGCGGCCATCAACCAGACAAACTTTCTCGTCTTCCAGCAGAACCAACGAATTGCAATGCTGGAGGCTGAATGCCGATCTCCAACCCCGAGGAAGCACCGATCCAGGTCCCGCACTCCATCTCCGCGACGACGAGGAAACCGCTCCCATTCACCACCGACGGAAATACCGATGAAATGAAGAGGTATCTACTTGATCGGGGTTTGCGCCCGGGAAATGACTTTAAGAAGGTTGTCGGGATCAAAAAGCCCCATTCAATGGAAACCCACCTCCTCAAGGCTCAGACCTACATCCAATATGAGGAAAAGGAGGATGCTAACAACGTCTGTGGGTCAAGGAACCAAGACACCTCGAGGAACCAAGACAACTCGAGGAGTTCAAAATATGAGGACCCCGCTCCTCCTCGACGTGGCGGAGAGAAAAGAAGGGACGACAGACCTTGTGATCCCCGAGAGCATAGAGGGCCTGGTGGCTGCTTCACCGAGTACATTCTACTGACTGCTCCCCGCAAGCGCATCCTCCTTGAGTGTATCAACACCGAATTCAAAGAAGGCAGGGCCCGTTTCCCAAAAGCCACTTCCGCCAAACCTGGGGTCGACAAGACTAAATACTGTCGGTTCCACCGGAACCATGGGCACGTCACTGAGGAATGCGTCTACCTCAAAGACGCGATCGAGACCCTAATTAGGGAGGGCCGCTTGAGGCAGTACACTAAGAAAGACGAAGCTCCTCGGAGATACGTCAACGATATGAAGAAAATCGAGGAGGATAGGTCTTGTGATGCTGGCCCGATGCAAGTCGCCCTCTGCGTCTCTCGGGCAGAGGATTTCCTTGTTCCCAACGAGCAATCCGCACTCAGCCCTATGAAGAAATTCCCCACGACAATGGTCATATCGGGTGGAGGTCTCCGCCATCTGACTCTAGGGTCAGTGAAAAGAAAGTTTGACGAGATCCTCGATGCCAGTTCAAACTAGAACCCGACTCTCAGTATGTTTAGAGGGAAATCTGAGCCCATCACCTTTTACCTCGAGGAATTACTGGGCGGGTCCCCCAACTCTAGCATCCCTTTACTCGTTTGAGCAAAAATGGCGAACTTCGATGTTCATCGCATCCTAGTCGATCGAGGCATCTCCGTCGACATCATTTACTCTCAACTATACAACACTCTTCAACTCGAAGAATTTGACCTGACACCTTACGTGGGATCTGATCTCTAGGCTTTCAATGGCACCACCACCGAGCCTTGAGATACGTCAAACTAGTCGTTATATTCGGAGAAAAGGAAACAACAAGACAAGTAAAGACTTTCTTCCTAGTCATAGATTTCCCGTCCCTGCAAAACTGCATCCTGGGTAGGCGAACTCTAGCCAAACTGAGCGTTGTGCCTTCAAGAGTTCATCTTAAGATGAAGTACTACACCAGTAGAGGCCGTGTAGTCACCGTGCATGGTGATATGGAAGCTGCAGGAAGATGCTTTGACGCGGCTATAAAGGGACACCACTTAATCTCCACGACTTCCAAGGCCGACAAGCAACCCCGACCAACTGAAAAGCCATCCCTCCAAGAGGAGCAGAAGCCACTTCCTCACATCGGCCCAGTTTACCTCGACACATGCTTCACCAAAGACGAACAGAAGGAAGAGAAGAAACAGGGAGAAGAAGCCCGACTAGATGTTGTGGACGAGAAGCCTCTCCACCCTATGCGCCCCATCCCAAACGGGGACTTCGAAATCATTCTCCTGGGAAACAGCCTGGACAAAGGCGTGAAGATCAGAACATGCCTCCCCAAATTGGCAAGGAAATGGATCAAAGCTTGCCTTCGATAGAATGCTTACTTGTTCGTGTGGAGCGTGTCGGACTCGACCATGAGGTCGCCTACCATCAGCTGAACATAGACCCTGCCGCTAGGACGGTAGTTCAACGTAGGCATAAGCAGTCTCCCGAAAAAGCGGAGGCTGCTGAAAAAGTTGTAAAAGACCTCCTAGAGGAAAATTTTATTTCTAAGGCACAATACACAACCTGGTTGTCTAACGTGGTACTTGTCAAAAAATCTAATGGAAAATAGAAAATGTGCGTTGATTATACTGATCTCAATCGGGCTTGTTCCAAAGATGCTTATCCTTTATCTAACATTTATAGGCTGGTCAAAAACTCGGCCGACTATAAACTTTTATGATTTATGGATGCATATTTAGGTTATAATCATAGACCCATGGCGAGGAGCGACAGATTGTGCACGACATTCATGACAGATTCGTGCAACTACTAGTACTACAACGTAATGCCCTTCGATCTGAAAAATGTCGGAGCAACTTATCAACAAATGTTGAACAAATTATTTCGTAGCGAGATCAGGGATACACTCGAAGTTTACATGGACGTCATGATCATAAAGTTCCAAAAGAAATAGTCGACCATACAACCCATCTGAGGAAGGTCTTTGACCAGGCGAGGAGGTGCAAAATGAGATTCAACTCGGAAAAATGCATATTAGGGGTACGAGTAGGCATGTTTCTCGGTTTCTACCTAACAGAACGAGGAATTGAGGCAAACCCCAACAAGTTCCAGGCATTCTCTGAGTTCCCTCCGCGCACAAAAAAAATCTATCCAATCCTTAAACGGAATGCTCATTTTATTATCTCGTTTCGTGTAGGGATGACAGTCAGACCCAAACCCGCGGGGCCCACTCACACCCGAACCCAAGTCAACGGATAAAACCTGAGTTGACTGGGTTTGAGCGGGTTCGGGAGCCACCCGATATTTCAGGTGCGGGTTTGGGTAGTGTGAAACCCGCACCCGAAACCCGAAATCACACCCGCTGAGACATGAAATTACATAAGTGCCCCAAAATATATATAATTCTATGTTGTATTTTTATGTTGTATTTTATGCCCCTAAGTATATTTAATTCTACGGTGTTTTTCCAACTGTTTGGATTGATGAAAAAAATTAAATGTTGCTATTGTATTTTATATGTTTTACTGCGGGTTTGGGTTCGGGTGAAAAAACCCAAACCCAACGGGTGTGGGCATGAGTGCTATTTTGCCACCTGAATAGCCTTTGGATTTGGGTTCGAGTTTGAGTGGTGATTTAGGGTGCGGGTTTGGGTAGTGTGAAACCTGCACCCGACCTAACCCGTTGCCCTCCCTAGTTTCGTGGCAAAATTTGCCTAACACGCACTCCCATTTTTTAAACTCTTGCGCAAGGAAACAACCTTTGAATGGACAGACGAGTGCGAGCAAGCCATCCTCCATCTCAAACGATCTTTTTCACACCCCCCGTACTCTCGCTACCAGAGAACGGGGAAACATTGTACCTCTTGTCATACCCCAAAATTTGCCCTCCCCATTTCATCTTCAATGACTCAAAGCTCAAGGGTTTACTCAAGGCACTCTATTAAGCAAAGACCTCCTGAACTAGGGTTTTGCATTCTCTTAAGAAAATTGATGAATCAAGGTCTCCAATGGATTTCATATGGCTCATTATGTTTCAAAATATCTCCATGTCAAAAGTCAAGCTTCAACTCCAAGTATTGCTCATTCAATGGCTCAGATGATCCACAGTCGACTAGTTTGACCTAGAAGTCAACTATGGTCAAAACTCCTGATTTTTGGTTGACATCAATATTATGAAGTATCATTCATCATTTGATCAAAGGTTGATCATGATTCATCAAGGAAAAGCTTCAAAATCAACAAAGGGCATAGTTGCTAAATTAGGGTTTTGGTCTAAAAAGTCAACTGTACTTTGACCAGGCATAACTTTCACATGGAACATCAGAAATTTCTCACTCAAAACCTACTTTGAAGGAAATTGAATTCTCTACAACTTTGTCTCTCACATGACAAGGCCAGAAATGCTTCATTTGGGAGATATAGTACAAAAGATTATAGGTCCTTTTTAAAAGTCAACCAAAAGCAGTTTTTTGTCAGAGGGCATATCATCAAGATAAAGTCCTAAAATGAAAATATGTTCCAAAGTGGCTTGTAGAGGACATCTTGAGGTTTCCAAAAAGTCCTAGAACTCTCCCATATCTTAAAAATTGAGGGAGATATGCCTTGTCAAAGTTGGACAATTTTGGAGGCAAAATGTGAAATAAAAGTGGTTCAAATTGGAGTTTCTTGCAAATGGGCCTAACTTTTTAAGCTTTAATCTTGATCCACAAGTTATCCAAGCTATCAAATTCACTTTCCATGAATTATAGTATTTTTATTTGATTTTATATGATTTTTATTCATTTAAATAATGATTTAAAGTTATATAAATAAAAGGAAAATCAAATATTTGGTTATGAGTCATATAAGGATCAATTTCAATATGCATTTACTCCATATTTTCAATAAAATTTCGTGCTAATGAAGATTGGAAAGATTAAATCAAATTTTGGCCAATTTTAGAAAGATTTTATTCAAGCTTTGACCAAGGATCAATTTCACAAAATAGAAGGATTGGATACAAGATAGTTGACCTAATAAACTCCTCTATAAATACAAAACACAAGTCAATGCATTAGGGGTCGAAATTCTGGACAGAGAAGTGCATTCAAGAACACAAAAAAATCCTTCACAAACTTGAATTCGGTTTTGAGGGATTAGGGCGTTTCAAGGAGATTTAAAGGTTCCTTATAGGCCAGGTATGTCGTTCTAAACTTAGGATCGATTAGAGTAATTCATGCATCTTTATGTGAATTTGATTGTATATCATGCTTTGTTTCAATGCTATGAATGTTTCTGGATTGTTCAATTGGAGTTTGTGTGGTTCAAACAAGTTTCGCCATTGATAGCCGAGTTAGGGTTCTTGAGTGTGAAATTGGGGTTTCTCATTAGGGGTAAAATTAAAAGGAATTAGGGTTATAATTGGGTTCGGGATACTTGGACGAAGAGAACTGCGTAGTCGCGAAATATTTTTGTTGCATATATGTGATTTTAGGATTGATGGTTGAATCTGCTACGAGGGCCAGTGGTAGCAAAATCGTAGCAAAGTTTGCAGAGTTTTTTAGGGCTTTGTGGGGAAGACGATGAGGTGTCTTCACGTGGATGGCCCATTTAAATTTGGTGCGCGTGTTATTTTGGTTTTCTTGTTTTTTTATATAATATATTGAATGCGTTCTCTAAACACTTGTGTGGTTTAGTTGGGTTGGTGGAGGCGTGTGTGGTATGGTCAGGGTCCAGGGTTCGATCCCTGGCCCTTAGTATATTTTTTTTATGAATTGCAAGTTCTCAGATCCGATGCATTAGTTGGCGTAAGGTTCACCATGTACCATTCAGGATCTAGCCCTAGGATCATCACTCACTTATATCTAACGCCCAGGACTAAATTCTCTATACCATGGACCATCAATACAACCACACTGAATCCAAATCTAAAATTATAATTATTTTTGTTTTATTATTTTTAACTAATTTAATAATTAAGTCTTAATTTTTATTTTATATTTATAATTTGATTTTTAAATTGAATTAATAGTACAATAAACATTAAAATTTTATTTATTATTCGTTTCGATTAAATTTATTGATCGCGATGGGTAATAATCAATTATTCAATTAATTAAATATTAAATTCAAATAAGGCTTATTTTGCTAAAGGGTTTTAACCGATTATATTGGTTATGATGATTAGCAAATTTTTATCAATTCGTTATTCATTTTAATCAAATCTATTGATTACGAGGAGTAATGATAATTAATAATCTAATTTAAAATACATTTATTAGTTAATGGTGATAATCGAATCTATCGATTAGAATGATTAGCAATTCTTTAATTAAATCTGTTAATTATGGTGATTAAACCTATTAATCATCGCGATTAAAAGAACATATTAAAATCAGGGTTGTACGCCACATTTAATACATATTTTCATCTTCAAACTACGGATTTTAAAAACTACGATAAGGTAATTCAAAATACCTTCAAATACATTCATATTAATTCTAAGGCGTACAACCCTGCCCCGAACTACGTAAACTCTGATCCTCCATAAGGAGGTACATAGGCACTTGGCAACAAGGCGAGTCCCCTTCCCCAAAACCTCAATTCATTCAAATCTCACTTTTCGCCCTATTCGTTTCCTTAGCGATAAACCCTAAACCTTAACATCTTTAGCCACAAACCTTTGCCTTGAACTTAAAACCTTAGAAAAGGGTTAAGGGTGCCTAACACCTTCCCTTAACCCGAATATAATAACTTACGCGGAATTCTCTTAACTGCGTAGGGTTTCCTATTCGCTATGGTAGAATAGGTGGCGACTCTAAATCTTAATTTTTAGGGCAGGTTGCTACACCTCTATCTAGCCGTGTCAGTCGAGGTCGTCAGTGCGGCTGTCATCTTCGAAGCCCCAGACAGACAAAAACCTATATACTTCACGAGCAAAGCTCTGCAACTCCCCGCGGTCAGGTACCAACAATTCGAGAAGGTGGCTTTAGCGCTCATCAACGCAGTTCGAAGGCTAAGACACTACCTCCTAGCCCACACGGGTGCTCGTGCGAATCGACCAACCAATAAAGAAACTCCTAGGCCGACCAGACATGGCTGGTAGGATGCTTAAATGGTCACTAGAGCTCAGAGTTCAGCATATTCCAAAGGCTTGGTACAAGTGGTGCTAAAGATAATCAAGTTCATCTGGATCCCCAAGTGGTAATGTGTTGGTTTAGTGTTGGCAGTCCAAAGGATGAGAAATCTTCCTTGACTCTTAATGTCAAGCGTTGGCTTCTTATTTTGGTTAGACCATCCTTTTCCTTAAACTTTTATTTTACGCTCTAGGATAGCCCCTTCATCTCTTCCCCTTCTTAGATTTTCAAAATCTTCTCCCTTTTCCAAAACCTCCTTATGTTTGAAAACACTTTTAAAAATCTTTCTTTAAAAATATCTTTTGCTCTTGGTGGCATTCCTTTCAAAGTTTAGACACGGTTAATTGTTGTAGTGCGTTGCGATACCCCACGATCTTGATATTGATCGATATGATGGAATATTTTCCACTTGAGAGAGCTAGTGTCAAACTTGTTGAATTTATCCAAGATTGAGCCCTTCTTTCATTTGTGACGCAAAGAATCCATTTATTCTCATATTTAAGATCAATGGCTGAGTATTCTCTCCGACGATGATAAAGTGTTTATTCCTTTTTTTAAAAATCTTCCCCTTCTAAGTGGAACTACATTAACTCTGACTTTTCCATTGCACCGAGAAGGTATGTAGGCACAAGATGCAACGTCTTGCCGAGCTTATTTTAAAATTCAAACAGACCTTTCCTTTCGCACATAATATCTTTTATAAAACACAAATTTTCAAAAAGGTTCCTGTGGAGTACCACAGATATGAGGGGTGCTTAAAACCTTCCAGTCATACCCCAAAATTTGCCCATCATATTTTTACTGTTAAGCTCATTCAAGTATCAAAGGCTCAAGGTTTGACTAAGTGCACGCTCTCCTAATCAAAGGCTTCTAAACTAGGGTTTTGAATTCCTTGAAGGAAAATTGATGAATCAATAACTCCAATGGACTTCATATGACCTCTTATGATTCAAATTAACCCCATGACAAGTTTCAAGCCTCATTTCCCAAGATTGCTCAGTCAAAAACTCAGAAAGTCAGCAGTCGACTAGTTTGACCTAAAAGTCAACTATGGTCAAAGTACAGTCAAAATTCCTAATTTTTGGTCAACATCCTTATTTTGAAGTATCATTCATAATTTGATCAAGGGTTGATCATGATTCATCTAGGAAAGTTCAGAAATCAACAAAACTCAAAGTTTCTAAATTAGGGGTTTTGACTTAAAAGTCAACTGAACTTTGACCAGCCATAACTTTCACATGGAACATCAGAAATTTTCCATCCAAAGCTCATTTTGAAGGAAATTGAATTCTCAACAACTTTGTCCCTCACATGCCAAGGCTAAAAATGCACCATTTAAGAGATATGGATCAATACATTGTAGGTCTTTCTAAAAGTCAACAAAAAGTCATCTTTTTAAAATGGAGCATACATGAACATGGAAGACTCAATTGAGATGAAACTAAAAGGGTCATTTATAGGACACTCTAAGCTTTCTAAAATGATCAAGAACACCTTCATAGGGTTAAAATTGAGAGAGATGCGCATCGTTGAAGTTAAGCAACTTTTAGAAAATGCATGAAGCCAATATGGAGCAATTTTGGATTTCTTTTCAAATGGGCCTTAATGTTTAAGCTATCCACGTGATTTCAAGTCTATAAGGAGCCCATTGGTCATATAAATCTTATTTCATGTTTTTTATTTTATTTATGTTTGATTTTTATTTACTTAAAGTAAAAAATAAATCAAATAAAATCACTCTTTAATGAAATAAATTTTGTGATTTGATTCTCCAAATATCTTCACCAATATAACACAATCCAAGGGCCATTAAATCATGAGAAAGAGCAAGAAATAAACTTGGAGAAAAAATAGGAAGATTATGTGCAAATTTTGATTCAAATCTTTTTCCAACCAAGTAATAGTTTCTCTCCAAATCTTCTGACCTAATCCCATTCTATATATATATATATATATATATATATATATATATATATATATATATATATATATATATATATATATATATATATATATATATATATCCTACAAACTCAGACCATAAAAAGGGGAACCCTGACACAAAAACACGCTGCAAACTCTTCCAAAAAGAAACCTAAAACTAGGGCACGAGGAAGAAGAAAATTCATGAGGATTCAAGGCCAACTAATTACCCCAATCAACCTTTGAGGTATTACAAGGTCAGGTAAGACCATAATCTGGGATTAATCACGTTCATAACAGGGAGGTTACGTTTTTCATAAGCATTCACGTGGTAACTTTTATATGTTGCGTTTAATCATGTTTTATTGTGAACTAACGATTCTAACAAGCTTCTGAGGTCAATTAGAGCAGGTCCAACGTGCCATATTGGAGCTGCAGGTCCTAAAATGTGATCCACCATTGTTGAGGGTTCAAACCTGCAAAGCTTCGAATCCTATGTTCCATGGCGTTTCAGGTAAAACAGAGGCCATATCCATGATCAGGGAGTAATTTTCAATCGATCTTGGCCTTTAGTTTTATTCGTTTTGAGCTTTTTCACGAGTTCCATGTTTGCAGATTTGTTTCCTACGAAAACATTGCAATTCCGCAGGTAAAACTGCAGCTAAAACCCCAACAAAATCCGTAGGTAAGAGGAAGAAGACGATGATCAGTCATGCTGGGCCCCATTCGTCACGCATAAGCCTCTCCGTTGGCCAGTCAGCTCTCACGACCTCTCTCCTCATGCGTGTGCTGATTCGGTTGGTCGGTCAGAATTTCAATGACCTCTCTCCACCATTGATTGGCTCTTCCAAGGAATTTTGGGCCCCACACGCTCATCTATTTGACTTTTCTCACTAACTTTATGTCTTTGTACTTATTTTTTGTAATTGATATTATTAGCAGCAACCAAAGGCAGTGCAGTTGGCAAAAGCGTGGGGATGTTCATGAAGATTGGGGTTCGATTCCCAGCGACCCCTTTGTATTTTACTCAATTTCTCTCTTTTTCCTTGCTTACAGATTCCATGTGCGTGGACCACAAGAAGCCCACAATACACCCTTCTCCATCTACCATCAGATGCGCACCTAGGTTGATCCAACGTTCCAGGACATGCTGATCCACCATGGACCCTCATCAACGCACCACACTGAACCGGTGCCAGGTTTTTTTTGAATTTTTTTTATGTTTATTTATACAACTAGTTTTTATTCTTTTTTTTTTAAACCAATTGCAAATTTTTTTTAATTTAAACAAAACCTTTTCTTTAACAATAAAAACAAAGTTTGATTTTTAGATTTATAATATTTAATTGATTTTATTTTTTAAGTTTATAATTTTAACCTTAATTTTTATTTTTTAGGTTTATTATTATTTTTTAACTATATTTATAATTTTAGGTTTTTTAACCTTTAATTTTTGTCTTGCCTTCCCGATTTATTAATATCATTCTATTAACTGTGGTTAACTTTTTTTGCCCCATTTGGGTTTGCCTTATGCCATTTGCCTTGCCTGTTTATTTTTGAAATATTATTGTAACTGCCCCAAAGCCTTGTAATAGTTTATGTTTTTTTTACTTTTTGCCTCTATATTCGTTTGCAGGTGTTTATTGTAATAGTTTAGGTTTTATTTTCGCCTTTATTTTTCTGCATTCACAGGTGTTTATTGTAATTGCGTAGGACCATTTAACTGCTCTATTAACTGCTGTGGTTAATAATCCTAGGGAGTGCAAGCCTTGTTAAAATGAATTAGACCACTAATTATAAGATAAATATTCAAATTGAACCACATGATTGTGCCACACATACACCTTTAGGGTAACTCTTCTTATGCTGCCTGTTGCCTTTTAATTACGATTCTAAAATAGTCAAGTCTCTCGATTCTGAGGATACCTAAAGGAAATGCTGCCTTAAGTCATTGAAATCATCATAAGATTTTGCCCCTCGATGCTGCCTCGGAAATAAGATGATTGTCCCATTGCTAAGGTATCCTCGTCTGTTGCCTAAATTACTATTCTATCCTTCCCTAAAGACTACCTACCCTCTATATGGTAGGGACCGTTTTATGGCGAACGATACTTCCTCGATGACCCTTTACATCCAATGAAAGGACTTCCTACCCTCCTATGGTATGGATAGCCCTCTCAAACTGAAAAGCTAAAAGAACAATATTCAAATTCAAATTCAAAATTCAAAATCTTTTCACACCTCTTTACAAAAACTTTCAAAAAGGCTACGCTTATTTACAAGATAAAGTCCTTAAACAAAGTCTTTTCCTATTCACACACTACACTTCAAACATTTTGAAAACAAAGTGAGCCGAGCAATTAAGAGCCCATGGATAACCATGGATACAAAGGGTGCTTACACCTTCCATTTGTATAACCTACCTCCCGAACTCAAAGTCTGTTTAAAAGGTCTTTTCCTGTTCTTTTAGCCTTTTTATATATTGGATAAAATAAAAGTCGGTGGCGACTCTTGCTATCCGCAATATTTCAAAAAGTCAGTTCTCCCACCGTATTACACTCCCCCTTGTATAATCAACACTCGTACCTAAGATCTCTTTTTGTTTTAAAAACAAACTTTGGGTTTATTTTGCTCTTTTCCCATTTCCTTTGGAAACAATAAAGCTCGGTGGTGACTTTCACTGAAATAATGAGTCAAGTTAACCCATGGCTTTGATCTCATATTTTCCCCGCTACACTCCTAACATCTCAACCAACAGATCTAAAGCCTCCATTTTGCCGATCCACTCATGATCTAAGAATTTCCCTCTGATCAGAAGATGCAGCAGACATGCAACGTCGTTGAGCGTGATCGTCATATCACCATGTGGTATGTGAAACGACTAGTCTCATGATGCCACCTTTTAACGAAAGCACTGATTATACCCCTACTGACCACGCTGTATCCATACTTTGCCAAATCTTTCAACCCTGATAGAAGTACAAGCTTATTAAACCATGGCTCAACGGGAGGTATCAGTCTATTGATATTCCGCCCATGGCTAATGACCTTGAGTGTATCACGTTCCTGCATAAATATCTAAACATATTTAATCAAGAAACCAAAATCCAAAATTAATTAAAAAAAATCATAATTTAAAATTTAATAGCAATCAAAATTCAAAATTCATACTTGTCCATCCCAGATATGTCTAGCAACATGGTCAGGGTAAAGAGGAAGAAGAGATAAATCAGACGGTCCTCCTACAAAACCCTAAGACGCAGCTTATGCAGATGCACACTCTTGTTCTTGCGGTGACTAAGAAGGCGCCTCGGGTGTCGTCTAGGGCTGTGATGGAGGCTGGGAGTGAGGCTGTGATAGGGCCTCTAGTACGGGGGTGGAGAAGGATGGATTGGAGAATCCCTCCTGCTGCGGGAGGACGAAGTAATAGGAGTAGCAGTTGGAACACCGGAAGATGGAGTTGTATGTGGTACATCCGGTACGGCTTGTCCAGATGCATGAGGTGGTTGGGTTGCCTGACTCCTTTCTCTCTACACAGTAGCATGTTTTGCTACCCTTCCGCGTCTCAATCGAGATGCTCTGTAAGTCATTGATCCTGTAGAAGCACAAAAAAAATGTTAACTCAAGGAAAAATGTTGAAAACACATAAAGGAAAAAACCAGAAATGCACTTTCGATTTTATTCTTGATGATAACCAGAAATGCATTTCCGGATTTTGCTTTGATTTCAAAGGTGCGTTAATGGCTTCCCACCCCCACAAATGAACACACAAAATTAATGATTAATCATTAAAAAGATATTCTAACACCTTAGTAATTATTCATAATGTTGAAAACAAACCACAAATTCCTAATTTCTAACCTAAAACACACATTTGAGTGGATTTTACATAAACTCTAAAAAGTTCAAAAACGACTTACTTGATTGATTGTGGTTGTTTTTTGTTGATTGATTGTGGTTGGATGCTTGATATACTGGTGCTTAATACTTTCGGACAACTTTGGTTGCAAATGTGGTTGATTTAGTGAAAATGAAATTGAGAGAGTTGTTGTGTTTGTTTGTTTTTGAAACTGTAATGGGAGGGGAAGAGGCAGCGCGCCTTTTAGGTGTTCCAGAAACCAGAAATATACTTACGGTTCCATACCATAGTTATATTTTCGGTTAGTTAATGTTTATTATGGTGCGAACCTGAAATGCATTTTCGGTTTTGATGGACATTTTGGGTATTTTGCGTGATGCGCTGGAAAAGCATGAGGTGGAATAAGAAATTTCCTCAATTTTAGAAAAATTAAGATGACTAGCAAATTGTTTAAATGTACAAATCACACATTTGATATATTTTGGAATAATTAAACGTATTCTCGGAAGTTGGATTACACCATAAAAATCAGAGAACTGCTATTTTTACATTCAAAACTAGTAAACGACCCGTGCATCCGCACGGGTAATTCAAATCTTAAGATGAATAATGTATTACAAACGCATAAAAAGAAGTTTAAAAACTCGAATAAGGAATGTTAAATTAAGTTTCATAAAACATAATATAGATGTAATAAAGTTATATATAGTAGATATTTTAAAAAAATAAGTTGTAAATGTAATAGGAAAAAGGGTATTATGATGATAGCGACCCGTGAAAGTAGTGAGTTTCAATGATAAAATTCACATAAGAAAGGTATTATGGTGATAGTGTGACAAATAAAAATAGTGAATTTCAGTGATAAAATTTACTTAAGAAAAGTATTATGGTGATAGTGGCCCGTAAAAATATTGAGTTTCAGTAATAAAATTTAGTATCTTAGATCGGCTTGGTTGTTACTGATATATAATTGTTATTATAAAATCGCTAATAACTGCAAATATTTAAAAATAAATATGTAGCATATCACCAATAGGGGTGGGAATAGGCCAGGCCGGCCTACAGGGGCCTATAGCCTAGCCTACTTGGCCAGGCCAGGCCAAGCCTATTTGATAAAAAGGCCAGGCTTAGGCTTTTTAAAAAGCCTATTTAATAAAATAGGCCAGGCCCGGGCTATTAAAAAAGCCTATAAAGCCTTGTAGGCCGGCCTATATTTTCATATATATTAAAATTAGTCTAAATAGGTTGGCCTATATATGCATATATATTAGAAAAAATGTTAAATATATTGGTCTATATATGCATATATATTAGAAAAAAAAAATCCTAAATAGGTCGGTCTAAATGTTCATATATATGCGACCTACAAGGCTTCTTAAGTAATATGAATTAATTGAAAATATTAATAATAAAAAGGCTTTTAAATAGACTTTCAGGCCAGGCCAGGCTTTTAAAAAGGCCATACCAGGCTGAAAAAACGAGCCTATAGTAGGCCATAGGCCAGGCTCAGGCCTTGTAAGTTTATCGCAGGCCAGGCCCAGGCCTTATAAAGCCTAGCCTAGCCTAGCCTATTCCCACCCCTAATCACCAATATAATAAATCCAACATATCTAATAACTATAAATATTTATAAATATTACTAATGGCTATCAATATTTACAAATATTTTGTTGATTAAAAATAAAAAGGTACTGTGGTGATAGTGACCCGTGAAAAATATTCTTTATCAAGCTTTACAACAACAATATTCAGATACAGTTAATGTCAAACATTTACTAGAAGTCTCGTGCTTATTCAAATTGATTTCCAAGACATGATCAAAGTTATCTAAGTTTTTCAAGACAAGCCTTCTTATTCTAATTGATTTTATTTTAAGCTAAAGAAGTGTGTCGTAAAGGTACGTTAAGTGATTTACCTGTAAATTCGTTTATTCATATGGTTTAATTGTTGATGATATCTAATTGTTATTATAAAATTACTAATAACTGCAAATATTTAAAATAAATATGTCGCAAATCATCAACATTATAAATTTAATTTATCTAATAATTATAACTATTTACAAATATTTTGTTGATTAATATAAAAAAGATATTGTGGTAATAATGACCCGTAAAAATAGTGAGTTTCAGTGTTAAAATTGACATGAATTGGTAAAATCACCATAAACTATTTTCATAAACCTCTATGAAAGTACTATTTATGCATATTTTTTTATTTGTATTTAACTGGTTGTGTCTCGTGGCACTTCATGAAAGCATTCCAATCACATTTTCAACACTTAACACAAGTGCAAATGAGGGATAATTCAACACCTATCAATTTATTAATATATTTTTAATTATACAAATCTTTATGTGAGTTATACCCCCTAATATATGATATTTCTGGTCCACCTCTACTTAAATCAAATCAAAGCCAATAGATATTTGTATTAAACTATATTGAAATTTGGCTAAATAAAAAATAAATTACTAAAAATTCGTAACCTCAACATAACATTTCATTAAAGAATAAGTAGGAATAATAAATTAGCAAATGAAAATGCAAAAGGCAAGAATTAGAACAACCAGACGTCTACCCGCGCAATGCGCGGAAAGTTTTATTAAATTATTATTGATAAATAATTATTATTTAGATAGATATAAATATATTTTTATTGATATTTTATATTAAGTTTGTTTTTTATATAAAAAATTAACAATAATTTAATAGTTTACAATTTATAAATATATATTCAATACTAAGAATTTATTATAGTAATATTGGACATTTTTAAAAAAATGTTTTTATTCTTATACCACTCATCTTTTACTTGGAAGAAGTCTAAATCTCCCACATTATCTATTAGTTCATAATATTGATGAAAAAAATACCATTATTAATATAATTCTCTTTAATATTAATATATCAACTTAAAATATGAAATAGAACATTTAAATTAATATAATATAAACACATTCAATACAAATAGTTTATTAAAGTGTTATAATTTTTATTTATTAAATTGATTTACCCCATATCAACATTTTCCTGAGTCGTTGTCATCTCCCCAATCAGATTTAGATTAATAATAAACATAATCACATCTTATTAATAAAATATATAATATTTTTTAATTATAGATTCAATCTAAATTAACGAAAAATAAAATAAAATTACAATACTGAGATGGCAAGACCTAACCCACTAAATTTTCAAATGAAAGAAAAATAAAATAAATAAGAAAAGCATAACAAAACAAATAAAAATTGAAAAGATAAATTAAAAATATGAAATCATAAATCTGGGAGTTCAAAATGGATTTTGAGAAAATTTTCCAAATAAAATGTGATAGTGTATTTCTAAAAGTTGACTATTCTACCCATTAATAAAAAAATACTAACCTATAAACAAAAATAAAATATTGTATTAAAATAATATTTTTATGACACCTTTAATATAGAGTTAAAACAATTGGAAAAAATTGAAAAATAAAAGGTGGTAAATGATTATGGAATAGAAAAAAAATGGCTATATATTTATAATAATAATTAATGACAAATTTATCATTTTAGTTGATTATTCTATCAATTAATAAATAATTGTAACTTATAAACAAAACTAAGTATTGTATTAAAATAGTATTTTTATGGCACCTTTAATAAAAAGTTAAGGAGATGAAAAAAACTGAAGAAAAAAGTGGTTACGAAATAGAAAAGAGATTGATATGTATTTATAATAATTTATACCAAAATATATTATTACTATTAGAATTAGAGTAATACTAAAATTAGAAATAAAGTTAAAATTTTATAATATTAATATTTTTTCTAGAGTTATGTATTTTTTATTTTATTATGTTGAGCTTATTAAGGATAAATAAATTATTTATATAAATTATATTATTTAATTGATTTATGTAGTGTTTATGATTTTAAATAAATAAATGTAATTATTTCTTAAAAAATAAAGCCAAAATATATAAATATTAGTATTTTCTAGAGTTATGTATTTTGTATTTTAATATGTTGTCATTATTATAATCATGTTTAATGCAATCAATTGAAAAAGTGAATAAAAATCTTAAATATAGTATATTATAATATAAATATAAATATGTTCATTGCCATCAGTTTATTATAGTAATTTTGGACATTATAAAAAATATTATTTTTCTTATATCACCTATGTTTTACTTGGCAGACATCTAAATCTCTTACAATATCTATTTATTCCATAATATTAAACAAAAATAAATAAATATTAATATAATTCTCTTCAGTACAATCAACTTAAAAAATAAATTAAAATTTTTAAAATAATACAATATAAACAACTTCAATACTATGAATTTATTATCATAATACAATTTTTATTCATTAAATTGATTTATACCCATGTAATATCCTAATTTTATTTCAAGAGATTTATTAATAAGAATTGAATTTAGTTGAGATGTAACTAAGTGGCATCATGGTAAATAGAATCTAGTTGGGGGGTGTTTTGGTCATTACACCCAATAACTAAGGCTTAAGGGAGTGTTTGGCTTGTGTTGTCTTTGATCATTTGTAACAAAAACAGAATTTTATGGAGGGAGAGGAAGAGAACGTGAAACAAGGAAGGAGGAAGAAGAGAACTCATATCACAACTTCATCATCAACCTTGCATGCATCCTTGATCCAACAATTTTCACATCTTCTTCTGATTTTTCGCAGCTCCTACTGCTATTCGTCAAGGTGAGTCTCATAGATAGAGACCTTGGGGTATTCTATTGGGTTTATGCCATGTTTGGGGTTAAGGATTTTTGAGAATAAATGTTCAATGATCCTACAAATGCAATTTTAACCCTCCATTCTGGTAGTAATGAGTATATGCATATTTTCTATAGCTTATTATTTGATCATCAATGGCTGCATGTAGTAACTTGGGGCTTAGGGACCCCAAATGCGTTTCTGCATTTTTTCTGATTTTGCAGAGTTCGCTGCAGCGAACTTTCATTCGCTGTAGCGAACTGTGTAGCGAATAAACCTGGGAGTTGAACTGATTTATTCGCTGTAGCGAACTTTCATTCGCTGTAGCGAATCGGGGCTTCGCTGGGAGTTCGCTGTAGCGAACTAACCTGGGTTTGAATAAGTTTGCTTTTGTTTGAGTTCGCTGTAGCGAACAGAAGTTCGCTGTAGCGAACTAGTCTGACGCAGAATTGATATTTCTCCCATTTGAGTGCAGTTTCGTTTCGTATCGGAATCGAAGGCCTCTTATGACTTGTATGGCATTCTGATATGTGTTTTAATTATATAAGACCATGATATGACTGAAATCCCTTGGCTATGCTTGTATGTTGTGAAATACAAATTGTGTGGATTATATTGTGGCGTTATTATTATTATTATTATTATTATTATTATTAATTTCGCTTGTTCCGGTTGAACATTCGAATGTGATTGCCTGTGTGATGGCTTATACCGTGCTGTGTGATCTCGGTGATGTGTGTATGCTTGAATCGGAGTGAGCTTAAGCTACTAGGTGGTAAGTCCTGTTTATGGACTTAGTTCCATCATTACCGTTGCGATGTGCTTGTGAGGGCCTACGGGGCGTATCCCACTTGACGTTAACTCATCTGCGTTCTCGGTATGTTTTGCACACCTGAGCTACCATTGCGATATGCTTGTGAGGGCCTACGGGGCGTATCCCACTCGACGTTAACATATCGGCGTGCTTGGTATGGTGGAGAAGTAATTCCATGTAGGTAATATTACTTCCGATTCACCTCTAGTGATGCCACGTAGGCAAGATCACTAGGATTTCGCCCGGTGGGCTCGTATTGTCAAGATGGCGTATTTGCACTCGACGTTAACTCATCTGCGTATGGACAGTGATGGGGTCGGACGCCACTTAGGCAAAGTCACAGCTGTAACTCATCTCGGATGAATTCCATTTAGGAGGAGTATCCGATTAGTCTTGCGATGTGCTTGTGCAAGTCTCTTGATGCGATGTACGGGTGTAACTTACCGAGGGTGTGGTTTGGCAGCCTAGGTATACAGGCAGATTCTACTCCTGGATTCCTCGTACATGGTGTTATACCCCAAAATTTGCCCGCATCTTTTTTCAAGGAGAAGGCAACAGACCTCTGTCTAAAAATTTGGAGTTTTATATAATCTTGGATTTTGTTTCATAAATATCCTGATTTTATGAATACTCAGTTTTTAGAATATTTTTATACGGTATTTTGGTTCGCTGTTGAATTCATTCTTACACAAACGCCAAATACTGTTTATCACTTCACACGCTGTTTATTTGAGATTTATTTTCAGATAAATAATACTGACGCAATTGGTACAGAATCAAATTTTGCAGGCGCAGAGTCCAGGGATTCAGACTGTACTGGTAACAATTAAATTATTATTGGTTTTGTTCCCCACTAATTTTTGTACTATAGTATTGTTTTCAAATCTCTTTATTTCTTTTCAAATCTTTTTCTTTCAAATCAAACCCTAACTTTATTCTATACATCTTTCTTTTCAAACCCTACCATACACTTTCTTTCAAATCCTACTACCACTCAAACTTTCTTTTTTTGTACGGTACCACTTCATTCCCCAACGTCTCCATCCCTCTTTTCACTCTATAGATACCCCTCATTTTTTTCCATAAAATCTCACATCAAATTTCACTCATCTCCCAAATTTCTATCATACTATCTCATAATTATTTTCTCTTCTTCCCCGGCAAAAATGGCAAAGTGGGTGGATACGTTTTTTCTTGCTGTCGTCACTGTTTTTGTGGTGATCATGTCCTTTTTCTGTCTACATAGTCCTGAAAAATGCGGACCTGGGATGCTTGCACTCCCGTACATCTATATATTATTGTTTATAGCATGGTTTTTAATCGTCATACTTAAAGTTTGTCGTATCTTTTGCTTTCAAATAACGTACCGTTCATTATATTTGTCGTACTGTTCGCTATATTTTTATGTAATATTTGTACTGTCAGTATTAAATATTGTACTATCTGTTGTACCATCATTTAATTATCGAGATAATATTATGTGTGTTTATTTCTAGTTAAATATTTATTTCTGTGCATTAAATCCTATTCAATTTTATTATCGGTAATTTCGTTCGCGTACAATATATTTTATTTATTTATTATGTTTTTGTTTTTCTAACAAATCATGTAAATAATTTTTCACCATTAACACAACAAAAACAAAAAGAAAAAAAATTAACTTTAACTGTTAAAGTTTTCACTTTAACTGTTACGTTAATGCCCGGACAGCCAGTTAACAGTCAAACCCGCTGACAGCACGTTTCTCCGTGTTTGTACCATTAGTCAAATCAATCTTTCGCATTTCAAATTTCCAAGATTTTTGTTCTAGAAGTCTTCTGATAATCACAAGATCAGCAGAGACTCAACACTGCACAAAAATCAGGTACGCTTAACTGTCTCCTACACAAACAGTCCCTAACTAGGGTTTTTGTTTTTTTCAGGAGAACAAGTTTTTTTGAGACCTCAAATGGATTTCATGGATCTCCATATGTCTCAAAGTAACACCAGACAAATTTTCAAACTTCGATTCGCTCGGACGCACAGTCAACAGCTCAAACAGTCAACAGACGACCAGTTTGACCGGAAAGTCAACAGACAGTCAAAAATGCAATTTTTTGTCAATATCCACATTTTGTCAAAAGATTCATCATTTGATCAATGGTTGATCATAATTCATCAAGAAAAGTTCAGAAATCAACAAAACTCTAAGTTTCAAAATTAGGGTTTCCTCCTAAAAAGTCAACTGAACTTTGACTGGCCATAACTCTTTCCTCGTTCATCCAAAAAATTCCAACCAAAGCTTATTTTGAAGGAAATTAAATTATCTTTCAAATGAAATTGGTCCCATGGTCATTGGATTTACCATTTGGAAAATATGAGCTAAGACATTATAGGTCATTTTCAAAGTCAACAAAAACAGTTTTTTATCAAAGCCCATAACATCAAGATAAATTCTCCAAATGCAAAAAAGCTTCCAAAGTAGCGTGTAGAGGACATCTTGAGGTTTCTAAAAAGTACAAGAACTCCTTCATATGAACAAAATTGAGGGAGTTATGCCTTGTTGAAGTTGGTCATTTTTTGGGAAAATGCATGAAACCAACGTTGATCAAAATTGTTTTTTTTCCAAAAGGGCCCACGCATTTGTGATCCAAACATGTTTCTAATAATGTCTAAGGCCACCCACGACCAACACTAGGCCCATGACATTTTTATTTCTTTTTTGATTTAATTTTACTTCATTTAAAGTTAAATTAAAAAAGAAATGATCCTAGATAATGATCCAATGCTTTGTCTCTAGCATGAGTCACCAAGTTTGATCCAAATTCTGAAGCATAGAGGTACAGAAGACCTATGGCAAGAGGGGTGAAGAAAATTGAAGCCATGGCCAAGATTTTCAAAGCTTTTATTCATAAAAAATTCAAATTTTCAAAGACACTCAAGTATGCAAGAAAAGCTTGGTTGCTTAAGTTCTAAGCACTCAATCTTGCCTATATATGGCATGAGTCTATCAGCATCAAAGGGACACGAATTCTGAACCAGAAGCATACTTGTATCACACTTGAAAATTTCAAAGAAATTTAAAATTCGAATTTTAAGTTTAAGCTAATTTCAAGCACAAATAAACATCCAAACACGTTCCTCAAGTAATTCTGAAACTATCCCAATCATTTCCATCAATCAAAGCCTCCTGAATCAAGCTCCATAGCTCACGGTTTGCTCAAACTTTCTTGAAATCGATTATGCTCATATACACATAATTAACTTGTTTGGTTTGTATATTTGTGTTTAGTGTGAGGCTTCGAAGGTTTCTGGATGTTTAATCAAGGTTTGGTTGCTTGTATGAACAGATGCCATGGTTAGGGTTTGAATGCTCAAAAGAGGGGTCTTCGTTTTAGGCAAAATTTCCGGAAATTAATGGTTCTATTGGGTTCGTGAGATCCATACGAGCTCAACCATGGTCTCATATTAGATTTATCTTGTTTGTATGAGATTTTTGAATTTGCAGGAGCTATGGCTACGCTTGAAAACTGTCACTATAGCCTATAGCAACGGTTGTCTGTAGCTATAAGGTTGTTGCAGGCTTTTGGCTACGTAAGGAAGGAAGAAGATGATTGCGTGTCCTCCCTTGATTGGCCAGAAAAAGCGCGCGTTTGGTTTTAAATGAATCCAGTCCCTATGCTTTGCAGTACACGCTCTTGCCATGTGCCATGCATCCGCGTCCATCAGATCAATCTGATCCCTTCATCCAACGCACACGCTTTGCTTGTCCATACCATGGACACACCAGCCAACCACACCTGATCAAATATTTTATATTTTATTTAATTTTCTTTTGCAAAATTATTTAAAAATAGTTTAAAAAATCAGAAAAATATGCAAAAAATATTTTTAGGGTGATAAAATATTGTATTAATTTTTGACACAAAAATATTTTATTTTTCTTAAAAATTAAAATATTTTGTTTAATTAATTAGATAATACTTATATATTTATCTTTTAATTATTTCTAACCTATCAAAAAATCAGAAAAAAATATTTTCTTTTTATTAAATTAAGTTTATATATTATAAACTAATTTCGTACATATTTAGAATATTTTTTTCTTTAAGTTTAATTTATGTGTATAATTATTTGTATAATTATGTATTAATTAACTTAACAATCTCCAAAACAATTTCAAAAATCACAAAAAAATTAATTTTATTTTAAAATTAATTAACAAACAATTTGGATATATTTTAGACTTAACTTTTTAGGTTTAAATTTTATTTCTAATTCTTAACCTTTTAATTAAATTAATTATGCATTAATTTTAATTAAAATCAACCATCCAAAAATCCAAAAATATTTTCCCTTTATCTTATTGCAATTTAAATTCATAGTTAAGGGTATAGGTTGTCAAATTCATGTAAATAGCGTAGTTTACATTTCTCGCACAATTGATGTAATAGCGTAGATTTACTTTCCGCATTTTACATTCCCGCACTTTAATTTCTGTACATATAAAACTGCGTGTATGTCAAGAATGATAACTGAAGTGCTAGATCACTAATCTCAAAGATAACATATCTGAAAATAAAACACAATCACACTTGCACCTCTTAGGGTAATCCCTCTACTACTCTTTTCAAAATCAATTCTACTGTTTCAAATGCAATTCAAATTTCTGTCTGTATCCAGTCAAGGAAAATTTTCTAAAGAAATAGGAAAGAACCTTACAAACTTAGGGCATATCTCCTAATTGCTTGCTCAATCAAAAACAACAAAAGTTCTTATACATCACGGTTTTTTTTCAAAACAAACTTTCAAAAAGACTACACTTTGTATATATCCAAACAAGGATCATTACGAAGTTGAAAATCTTTTTCAAACCATCAAAATATCTTTCGAAAGATAAATACTTTGTATACATCCGCACAAGGATCATTATAAAGTTAACTCTTTACAAAATATTTAAAACCACATACAAGCATTTCAAGCAAAACAAACGATTCAAACAAGTGAGCTAAGCAATTAAGAGCCCATAGATAACCATGGATACAAAGGGTGCTAACACCTTCCCTTTGTATAACTTACCCCCGAACCCAAAATCTCTTTAAGGTCTTTTTCTGTTTCTTTTATAAACCTTTCCTTAATTGGATAAAATAAAAGTCGGTGGCGACTCTCTGATTTTCACAACTCAAAAATAAAAGAAGAGTCAGTTCGCATCCCACAAAAAAACCGAGGCGACAGAACTGGCGATTCTGCTGGGGATTTCAAAAAAAAAAACAAAATGTTTTTAAAAGGGATTACCTTAGAGTTTAGATCACTTCGATGTTTTCAATTGTTTGTCTTGTTTGCTCTATTTTTCAAAGGTTTGTTTGGGTATTGAATTTACTTGTGTGAAAGATTCTAGCCCGAATCTCGAGATACCTTAAGTATGTGACAATAGACCAAGGAAACTGTACGGCATGTACCGATATGGTTGATCTGGTAGTCACCGTTAGTGCGACACTTTGGTCTGTACTGATATCCCTTCAAAACGATCAAGGAGTATGTTAGGCTTCCGAAATGTTATCAAGCACTAATTTGCCTTAGAAACTTTAGTTGAACTTGACTTGTGGCCTACTAAGTGATTGGCTTTGAAATTGATCAAAGTTGGTTATCCTCGAGGAATGTTTTGATCGGCCGTCCGAGTGCTGTATTGAGATGTTGTCTCCAAGGATCATAGAACCCGAATACCATTTTAAGACAGGTTTAAACCAACTCAACTTCAGTGGGGAGGGTATCACCTATGAACCTCGTGCAAGCCTTTAAACCTAAGGCTATTGTGTGATTTGCTTGTGTTTTCCACATGTTTGACATCATAACATCATAACATCATAAACATATCATTTTCTCACTAATCATTTCAAGGATCGAAGAGTTTACCTTTGTTCTGTTGTTGCAGGTAAATGGCTCCCGCTACCAGAAATTACATCCGGATCAACATCTCAACAGTACCATCTGAGCTAAAGGACTTAATATCAGAATTTCCCAGAAATGCTCAATTCACCGAGAGGCACGGTCACCTACTCCATTTGGTTACCTCAAAATTTGAAGAAGACATGATACGGGTCCTGTTCCAATTCTTTGATCCCGAGCATCATTGTTTTACATTTCCTGATTACCAGCTAGTACCCACCTTGGAGGAATTCTTTGAACTAATTGGGTTACCTGTTCGAGATCAATTACCTTTCACTGGTTTAGAAAAGATCCCAAAGCCTGAAATCATTGCTGCTGCCTTACATTTACGAAAGTCAAAAATCGAGTCTAATTGGGAAACAAAGAGTGGAGTCAAGGGTTTGCTTGCTAAGTTCTTAATGGGAAAGGCTCGATCACTATTAAAAGATAGGAGTTACCAAGCTTTTGAAGAAGTTGTGGCTCTTTTGATTTATGGGTTGGTTTTATTCCCTAATCCCGACCAATTCATAAGTGTGCACGCTATCAACATTTTCTTAACCCGCAATCCGGTACCTACTTTGCTGGGAGACATTCTACATTCTCTACACACTCGTACCATGAAAAAGCTAGGAACTCTTATGTGTTGTGTACCACTACTAGCTAGATGGTTTACATCACACCTTCCCCGGTCGGTGTTAAGAAACGAGAAAAGGATGCAATGGTCTCGCAGAATTATGTCCTTATCTCATTCAGATATCCGGTGGAACAACTTCTTTCAAGAAGACATCACTCTCATTGACCATTGTGGGGAGTACCCTAATGTGCCGCTCCTTGGCATTAGGGGAGGCATCACCTACAATCCCTCCTTAGCTTTGCGCCAATTTGGATATGCACGAAGAAATGGAGCTCATGACATAATCATCCACGACATTGTGTTCGACTACGAAGATGATTCCCAAAGATATCAATGAAGCTTTATACATGCTTGGGGCAGTGTATACAAAGTAGAAAGCAAGTCTTTAGGACAATGGAATTCTATTCCCGTGGAGCCTTACCTCAAATGGGTGCGTGCTCGTGCTCAGAAGTTCATCATGCCATATCCTGCTATCCTACCTGTGACTATTGAGCCAGAAGTCGAAGGGGAGGAACCTCGAGTTATTCTACATCTGGACATGCCGACTGACCTAGAAGAGCTGCAGAAATCTTGGGTTCAATTAAAAGAAGAAAGGGACACCTTCAAAGCACACTGTCAAGACTATGAGAGGAAAGTGTTGGAGCTCACCAGACAACTCCATGAAGAACAGCAGATCAACACGTTCTTGGGTGCAAAGAGAAAGCGTCCATGGGAGGCTTGAAGAATCCTTTATTTTCTTTACTTTTGCTTTATCTTGTAAGCCCGAAAGAGGCAAAGAAAAAAAAAGAGAAAAAAAAAGACAAAAGAAAAGAAAAAAAAAGAAATAAAATGTTTAACAAATAAATGTTTGTTTCTCTTTTGTTCAAACAAATTTAAATTCTAAGATCCTTGAAAACATTGCATATACATTTCATTCATAAACATTGCATAACAGGTTCACATAACAGGTTTCTCATCTCCTCGCTGTTTATTTCAGTTAGAAGGGATGGATTCCGAAGCAAGCATCAAGAATCTCGAAGCACAGAACGCCCATGTTCAGATAGCAATTCTGGAGCTAGCAAAGGGGCAACAGGAACTGAAAGCCTTGATGACCAAGAAGAAAAAGAAGCCCAAGGGATCTGTAGGTTTGAGCCACCTCGTGAGGAAAGTCAGAGTCCCAGCCAGGATGCCCAGAAAAGCGCCAATCCCTGAAGAAGTCGGTGAAGGTGATCAAGAAGACAATCACAGCAACCAGGGTTCTGCCAAACCCTCTCTCTCTCTCTCCTGACGAAGAAGATTATCTCTCCGAAGACGAACAGGGTGATAGCAAATACCAGCAGTTGGAAGAACGCATGAAAGCTATGGAGATACAGAAAATACCTGGTTTAGACTTCAATGATCTTGGACTCGTCTCAAATGTTATTATCCCTCCAAAGTTCAAAGTTCCTGTCTTTGCAAAGTATGATGGAGTCTCTTGCCCAAAGCTGCATCTAAGGTCCTATGTGAGAAAGATACAACCTCATACGGCGGATAAAAGATTGTGGATTCATTTCTTCCAAGAAAGTCTGTCAGGTACACAACTCGAGTGGTACTACCAACTGGAAAGTACAAAAGTTCACACCTGGGAAGATTTGGCTGCTGCTTTCTACAAACAGTATCAATACAACGCTGACCTTGCACCAACCCGTACTCAACTACGGGGCATGACCATGGCACCAAAAGAAAACTTCAAAGAGTATGCACAAAAATTGAGAGATCTAGCTGGAAGGGTTCAACCTCCCTTATCTGATCGCGAGCTGGTCGACATGTTCATGGGCACTTTAACTGGCCCTTTTTACAGTCATTTGCTGGGAAGCTCGTCGTCAGGTTTCACTGACCTGATATTAACTGGAGAGCGTGTCGAAAGTGGCATTCAAAGTGGAAAAATTCAAGTAGGCTCATCCTCTGGTACTACAAAGAGGCCCATCAGTGGGAGAAATGAAGTCAATATAGTGCACAGTCAAAAAAGTCGCAACAAAAGTGAGCCTCACCAATCCATAAGGGCTGTTCTGATCTCTGCGTCTGCACCTCAAAAAGATCAACCGCCAAAGTATACGCGTCGACCAAATGCACCGAGAAGAAACTTCACCAAAATCAACATGCCAATCTCTTAAGCATTGCAGCACTTGTTAAAGGCAAATTTGATTACATTGAAAGACCCTCCGAAGAATGTCAACACTTCCTCTCCTAGTTATCGCCCCGACGCAACATGTGCATACCATTCCAATTGTCCTGGACATGACACAGATCATTGTTGGGCCCTAAAAAATAAAATCCAAGACATGATAGATGCTGGGGAAATTGAATTCGATCCTCGAAAGACTCCAAATGTCATCACTGCGCCTATGCCAAAACACGACAAGACCGTTAATGTTATCATGGACACTGTTTATATCTATGATGTGAGAGAACTGTCAACTCCGCTCCTTGAAATCAAAAGAAAGCTAATACAAGCTGGTTTATTTCCAGGTTGTGACCCTGATTGCTTTTATTGCGCACACCTACCCAATGGTTGTGAAAATCTGAAAAGAGGAATTCAAAAGTGGATGGATCGTCGTATCATCATGTTTGAGAAGCTCCCTTCTATAGACAATTTGTGCGAAGGTTTTTCAAATGGGATAAAGATAGAGGACGTCTCAGTGGTTTCTAACGTGCCATTGAAAATCCCTACCAAGGCTCCCTTCAAGATTTCTGCTGCGCCCAGAGTAGCATCTGTAATCATTACCAATTTGGCTCCATTTCCATATTCCTCAGATAAAGCTGTCCCGTGGAGTTATGGCGCTAATATTTATGTCCATGGAGTTAAACAAGACACCTCGACTGAGGAGGCCGTAAATCCAGCTGTTGATAATATTGTGGGGACTAGTAAGATTACAAGAAGTGGAAGGATCTTTTCACCAGAAATTTGTCCAAATGTTACTACTAATCCAGTCCAGGTCCCAGTTCCTAATCAAGATGTCAATGCTCGAGGCAAAGAGCCATTAATTTAACCAGTTCAAGTACCTGTTGAAGTCACTGTTGAAGATCCATCGAGGCAAGAAATGGAGGAAATATTGAAAATCATCTACAAAAGTGATTACAATATTGTCGAACAACTAGGGCACACTGCTTCAAAGATTTCAATGCTATCTCTACTAAGGTATTCAGAAGCTCATGCCAAGGCCCTGATGAAATTCTTGAAAGCTGCACATGTACCACAGGAGATTTCAGTCGACCAATTTGAAAATTGTGTTGCCAGTCTAACAGTGGATAACTGTCTCGGTTTCTCTGATGCTGATTTAACACCTGCTGGGAAAAATCACAATAAAGCCCTGCACATCTCCATTGAATGTAACGGCACCACTTTGTCTCATGTGCTGGTAGATAATGGTTCCTTATTAAATGTGTTACCAAAAGTAGTACTGGAAAAACTTGACTTCGAAGGAGTTGAGTTACAACCAAGCGATGTTGTGGTAAGAGCCTTCGACGGGTCAACAAGAACAATATACGGAGAAGTTAAGCTCCCAATCAGAGTGGGCTCTCAGATCTTTGATTCTACTTTTTATGTGATGGAAATTCATCCAGCGTACTCTTGTTTACTAGGACGCCCTTGGATACATGGGGCAAGCGCTGTAACTTCTACCATGCACCAGAAGTTAAAATATCCGATAAAAGGAAAGGTCGTCACGGTTCATGGTGAAGAAGAATATGTGGTTAGCCACCTAAGTAACTCCAAGTATGTTGAGATGGATGGTGAATTCATCGAAACCCCCTGCCAATCTTTTGAGGTGGTCCCTCCAGCTGTCTCTACTGCCAAACATATTTCTGCTACTCCTGCTACAAAAATAACTCCAACAATGGCTTCTCTCAAAGATGCTAAGGCTGTGATCGAAGAGGGTGGTTGCACAGTATGGGGACAACTCCTTGATGTGCCTTACAAGTTCGATAAGCTAGGACTAGGCTATGCTAATGGAACTCAGAAGAATGATCAAAGTCCTCACTCTGGAGGACTAATGTCCCATTTCATCAGCCAAGTGTTGCACCCCAAAATTTGCCCACTTATTTATTCCCCAATTGGCCCTCATCTTACATTCATGTGCATACCTCATCTAGGCCATTCATCCATTACATTCATCCATATCATGGTTACTATTCAGAATTGATAAGAAAAGAGCTTCTATGTGGGAAATTTCCTGGTTCAAAAGAGAAGGTTTGAGGTCTGTTTGTATGGCATCATTCCCATTGAAGTCCTCCTAAAATCAGGGTTTCATCATCTCCAAGTCAAATATTTGATTAAAAGATACAATCCTCAAGTTCATCAGGCTTTCCAAATTAGGGCTTTGACCGAAGTCAACCCTGTTGACTTTTTGGTCAAAATTTAATCAGGAAGTGATTTTGAGCGTAAAATGTGGTTGCCTTGAAGAAATGTTCACTGGAGCTTCTTTGGTTAAAGTTGATTGAGAATTGGATCGAAAACTGATTAATCGGGAAATTTCATCTGGAATCGGGAAAATCAGGGAAAAGCTGACTTTTTGTTCAAAATCAGAGTCAACTGTCAAATATTGACTTTTGGTAGAAAATCGGTCAAGGAAAGTCAAAGAAATAAATAAAATCAAGAAAATGTCAAAACTGCCAAATTTAGAAAATTAGTTGAAATGGAAACTTACTAAAAGAGGAAAGTCACAACACTTAGAATTATTTTGACATTTTTGGAATGGACAAGCAGTCAACTTCAAGCCCTGATTACACGTGTCTAAAGGGATTATTTCACAGAAAGTTAAACATCAATATTGTTCAAATCATGGAGGTGAACAATTTTGTAGTTGACATCTTTTCCATTTGAAGATTGGATCAAAAGTTATTCAAGATTAAAGTTGAACATTTTCATTGGAATACAAGTTAAGTGGCAAGGCAAAATTCTGGGCACGCGCAAGCATTTGATCGAACACTTGGTGTGCCATATTGGAAGTTAATCTAAGATCATTACAAGTGTCCATCAAGTGCAAGCTTGGTATCATTCTCTTCTCCTCCATGCAATTTACACAACAAGACAATATTCATGTCAATTGGATACATATTGAGTAAATTAGAAAGGCTCAAAGTGGTGGTCATGCAAGGATAGTTCATGGCGTGAGGCGGGGCACCAATCCCAGGTCACACGCATGCAATTGATCAAGCATGTGGTGGGCTATTTTCGCGTCCGGTTTTAGAAAGTTAGAGGCATCCAACTAAGTCCAATATGGTATGTATGTGTTCCTTGCCACATCCTCTTTCTAATAGGCTAGAGGCCATGCCAAATGAATATGTAATGAGCAAGATAGAGGCCCCCAAAGTCATGCCCTGACTAAGTCAGATCTCGGCCAGTAATATGAAGCCAAACCAAATCACGCGCGCCAGCCATATGCAGCAACCATACATCATGTTCCAGTTCCTTTTTCTCATACTTCCAAGTCCCATCTCGAGGATCTTCAAACACCAAATTTGTTATATGTAACACCCTTCTAAACCCCCGAGAAAATTATAATATAATCAGAGTAATAACACATCAAGGATGCTACAATTATTAAAATGAATCAAAATACCAATGTCGTTCGTCATGCTTTATTAAGATTAAACCAAACTCCAAACATGTGTTCATCACAGCGGAAACTTATTTTAAACAATGCAAGGAACATATCCAAACAGTTCAACAATACATAATCCATAATCAAAATAGCAACAATCTCAAGTAACGCTAAGACTAGTCGATCCCAGTGTTACAATCAGAGCATGACTCGACACGAACTACGGGCTAGCCTACAAGCTATCTTCACCCAAACAAGACGCCGCTACATCCTTAATCTGAAATCATCAAAGTAAGGGTGAGTTTCATTCGAATTAATAACCATTATACAATCATAAGCAATAAAATATCATAGCAATTATCATCCACTCCAACATACATGTAAGTGGAATTTATCACAACAAGCAAGCATCAGTACACAAGTATCATCTCACATACCATACAATTATTCAGTTATAAAATAGTATAATGCAATGAATGGACTGACACTAATGCATGTGGTACCATCCATGGGATAAAACCCATCCAACTGATCTTTTCATCACCGAGATACAGTTTTAACCAACACAAATTCCACACAATGGGAATTATGCCCACCAATTTGATCCATTTCATCACCGGGATCCATCACCGAAAATGTATGCCAATGAATGCAACATATAACATGCTTACAACATCACCAAATCATCACCGATAAGCATGTATATATTCTTAGCATTCAATACAAACATATCAACCGCATACACGAAAGTCATCACCCAATAAATAACATAATCACAAATAAACAACTTGGACTTTACGTCCATACCACCTATTCATCATATAGGCCATTAACTCAGCTTCACAATGCTCAAAACGGCACATAAATCAGATACTCTGATCAAAAGTTATGGGATTTTAAAGATAAAACATTTTCAGAAAAATGCTGCAGAACCCGGGTTGTCCCTACATGGGAACCGGTTCCTGGCAGCTTAAAAAATCCCGTCTCTGGTTTTTAC
This sequence comes from Vicia villosa, assembly GCF_029867415.1. Lineage (NCBI taxonomy): Eukaryota > Viridiplantae > Streptophyta > Magnoliopsida > Fabales > Fabaceae > Vicia > Vicia villosa. The sequence goes on along the minus strand of NC_081181.1, from coordinate 91,882,012 downwards.
TATGGGGAACCGGGTTGTCCCTACATGGGAACCGGTTCCCAGAAACCCAGAATTCACACTTCTCTGTTTTTATAAGGGGGAACCGGTTCGTCCCACATGGAAACCGGTTCCTACGTACCTGCACAGCAAAATTCTTCATTTTGACAGCATTTGCCCTATCCCATTTCCCCAATTTCAGGTACATACGAACATACACACAATTATCATTGATTTTCACACAATTACACATTTCAAACAAGTTATTGACATGTATTAACATCATATATCACAAGTATCAACAGAATCATGTCAATTCATACTAGATTATCAAAACCTAACAAAATTCCCAACCCGACACCTACGATTGAATTACACAATAATCCTAATCAACCTTACCACCTACAATCGCATAAGGATCACTAACCCGAAGAATCCCCCATTACCTCAGAGTCGAATCTTCGAAGTTCTCCTTCCCTTCAGGCTCTTCTCACTTTCACGTGTTCTTCAGTTCCAAAATCTGCTTCTACTGCTTCTTTCCCCAATTTCTTTATTTTATGAAAAATAAAATAAAATATTCTTAATGGGCTTGCTTAGTTAACACCCCCCTTCTACTAACTATCACACTCAGCCCAACACCATATATTATCATTTTTTTCCAAATAATTCCCACAAATTATTAATTCTTATAATTTAATTAAAGAAAATTAATTAAATTAATAACAAGAATTAACGGGGTGTTACAACTCTCCCCCACTAAAAGAGTTTTCGTCCTCGAAAACATACCTCAAACGAAGAGTTCGGGATAAGAGTCTTTCATCTGACTCTCCAGTTCCCACGTAACATTTCCACCTGCAGCTCCTCCCCAAGCTACTCGGACTAAAGCTATTTCTTTACCACGTAGTTGCTTTATCTTCCGATCTTCAATCCTCATAGGCAACGCCTCAACTGTCATATTATCTCTCACTTGCACATCATCTGCCTGGATTACATGAGACGGATCCGCTATATATTTCCTCAATTGAGATACATGGAATACGTCATGTAGGTTTGCAAGTGTTGTCGGTAAGGCAATACGATAAGCAACCTCTCCTACTCTTTCCGTAATCTGAAACGGACCAATGAAACGCGGCGTCAACTTCCTTGACTTTAGTGCTCGACCAACACCCGTCGTAGGAGTTACTCTCAGAAACACATGATCCCCCTCTTGAAATTCGAGTGTTCTCCGTCTCTTATCATGATAGCTCTTTTGACGACTTTGAGAAGCCTTCATCTTCTCCTGAATCATCTTAATATTTTCCGTCGTCTCTTGAACAATTTCTGGTCCAACCAATGCACTTTCACCAGATTCTTACCAACATAATGGTGTCCTACACCTCCTACCATACAAAGCTTCAAATGGAGCCATACCAATACTCGAATGGTAGCTATTATTGTAAGTGAACTCAATCAACGGCAAATAACTATCCCATGCACCACCTTTTTCCAATACACAAGCACGCAATAGATCTTCCAATGATTGAATTGTCCTTTCAGGTCTGACCATCAGTCTGCGGATGGTAAGCAGAACTTAACCTCAATTTAGTACCCAAGGGCCTTCTGTAAACCCTTCCCAAAATCTGGATGTGAATCTTGGATCTCTATCTGATACGATACTCGAAGGGATACCATGCAAACTTACTATTTTCCTCAATGTACAACTGTGCCAACCTTTCCATAGGATAATTCCATTCTCATCGGTATGAAGTGAGCAGTCTTCGTCAACCTATCCACAATAACCCAAATGGCTTCATAAATTCTTTGCTGTTCTTGGCAATCCAGATACAAAATCCATGGATATGCTATCCCACTTCCATTCAGGAATAAATAAAGGCTGCATAGTTCCATACGGCTTCTGATGTTCGATCTTTGACTTCTGACAAGTCAAAACAAGAATAAAACAAATTCAGCTATTTCCTTTTTCATTCCCCGGCCACCAGAATAACTTCTTCAAATCATGGTACATCTTAGTAGCACCAGGATGAATACTCAATCCACTACGATGTCCTTCTTCCCAAGATACTCTTCTTCAGTTCGGTAACATCAGGAACACAAACACGGTCGCCAAAACCTCATTATGCCATTCTCATCAATTCTGAATTCACCTCCTTTTCCTTGATTAATCAAAGTCAATTTGTCAACTAGTCCCACATCTTCTTCCTCTTCTGCTTTTCTCTGATCTCATCAAGAATTCCACTAGTCAGCTTTAGCATACCCAACTTGATGCTATTCGAAGTGCCTTCACATACCAAACTTGTTAGACGCTGGCCTAAGGATCTAGAGGGGGGGGGGTGAATAGATCTCTCTAAGTTTTTAAGGATTTTTCTACTGACCTCGAGCGAAAGCGGTTCTCTGAATCGACTTGCGTCTATTCTGGACCGCTATTGCAAAGATCGTACGTGTTTCAAAACCAAAGAATAAGTGGAATTGATGGTGAAGTAATATGATAGCTAACCAATACGTTTAACAACTGAAAATCCAACTAACTTCTAGATTGACAACTTTGATTTGCAATGCAGTAAGATTGGATCAAGCAAAAACACAAACACTTGGTGCTTATAACCAATTATGAACAGAAAGTAAAAGAGAAAGTAAAAAGCGACAAGAACACGATATTTGTTTAGGCAGTTCGTCGATCGTCCTCGCTACGACTACGTCTGCCCCCCAAATTCCAAATTGAAATTGGGTAATCTTTCATTAATGTTGAAAGTAGTATATACAAAGAAGATAACAAAGCGATAAAAACGATAAACCAATTATGTCGATCCTTTGAATCTTCTTCCCCCCTTAATCTTGAGCCAGATCAAGGTTATCCAAGAGCTTCACTTTGATTCCCTTCTGCAGTGTCTTGATTCCTTGAACTCCCCGTTCCTCAATCGTTACACTCAGCCGAATCCTCAATGAACGCCTCTTGATAAAAACCCCCAAGAACCACCCGTCGTGGAGGACAAAAACCCGCAGATTTTATTCACCAACAAACCCCACAGACCTTCAAACCCCACTAGGAATCTTCAATTCCGTTCCATGGACGTTATCGAACTCATCACTAACACCCGCAACGCAAGAATGATTATGTGTAATTGTGTTGGAGATGATGAAGAACGAAGATGAGAAGCGTTTGTGTATCTTTCAGTCGTTGGTGTTGATTGAATAATTACCCTTGCACAATATATATGATTGCATAAACAGTTAGAACCAAGGAAAAAAACTGATTTTTTGAACTTTCTTGATCAGTTAGGTCGACCACTTGTAGTGCTTAGGT